>NW_007730431.1:21806-65511 GCF_000696425.1 Galeopterus variegatus
TATATATATAGAATATCACAGCGTTAAGAAAAAATAAGGTACTTAAGGTACTTAATTCTAAATAAAAGAAAACCAAAGGCTTCCAGTCAAGGTGGCAGAATAGATGGTCCCCAGCATCACTTTCTCCCACAAACCAACTAATCTACAACTATTAAAAAGCAATGGCAAACAAGCTGGTGCCACTAGAGCTCAGGGGAAGGGGAGGAGAGACCTACAGTGTGCATGGAGGTGGGAGAAGCTACTATGATTGAAAGAAAGGACCACTCCTACCATTTTGAATCTTGGCCTCTTCAAGTCTGGAGTTGCTGAGCACACAGAGCAAGAGCCAGCAAAAGCCACAGCTGTGCCCTTTGGATGAAGTTGCTTGGAGGCAGCAGGGGAGAAGAGGACCTTGGTGGGGCCCAGGCCAGCAAGACCACTAATAGGGTTCCTGTGGACCCATACAGGAGCAAAGAGCCATAACAACTGTAAAAAGGAGCCACTGGTGACCGGCATATGGCTCTTCCCATGATAAGTGTTTGGCGTGCTGGTGCTGGGAGAGATGAGCCAACCAGGGAAACATTGGCACACAGCAAGGACAGCTGGGCTGCCCTCCAATCAGCACAGGACCACTCAGTGTAGACTGGTCAGGAATATAGAACTGCAAGGGCTGCAGTTTGCTGAAAAGACTCAGGTCCAGACCAGAGTTTCTACACAACCCAGGTGAACCTGATCTCACAAGACCCAAAGTACCTATAAAGACAACCATTAGAAACAACCTTTAGAAACTGAGCTGCACAAGAAGCCTTCCCTTGGGTATCAGCAGCAAAGCAGCAATTTAGCTCATCTACAGGGCTCAGGTGCTGGTCCCCACAGGAAGTTCACCAATTTTAGAAGTAAGCAAAGGACAACAAATTAGTTCCAATGCAGACTTTATTTAAGTGGTGGGAACAGCAAATAATTCAACACAGAACTGAAAGATAAAACAAAATACCCACAGACCAGAGACAAAGTTTGATATTAACTAGCAAAAATCTCATATCACCAAAGAACACCTATAACACTAGAGGGACTGGAAGTCCCCTGGGCTCCCCAGCCAGGAAGAGGGGAGGTCTGGGGGCTTCAGCAATGCCCCCCCCAACACCAGCCCAGTGATGACCACCAAGCCACCACAGGAAGCGCCCTGGGCTCCCAAGCCAGGACAGTGATGGGCTGAGGGCTTTGGCCACACACCCCTGACATATGCATCCAGCCCAGCAACAAGCAATCCACTGTTGGAAGCCCCCTGGTCTCCCCTGCAGGAATGAAGGGCATGCCATGGGCCTCAACCATGCCCTCCTCCTGCCTCCTTCTCCCACCCAATTTCCTTTCCCCTTTCCCCTCCCCCTACCCCCAACTGCTCTGCAACAACACCTTAGAATGTAAAAATTATAATAATAATAATAATAATAATAATAATAATTTTTTTAAATAGAAAAAGGAAAATGATTGGGCTGAATAAAGGAATAAAAATTATAATAATTCACATGACTTACTATGTGTGCATTTTTTTTCAAGTAGCACTGTAAGGACTGTATATCTAGGTTTCAGATTAATTTGCTATAACCCCTTACTTACAAGCACTAAACTACAAACAACACATGGAATTAGAATTGTCCATACAAATGCTCACTACTCAAAATGTAATAAAAAAGAAAAAATAGAAAAATTTAACACTCCTTAAGAGAAAAATGCAATCTACATAAAATCTATATGATTTATTAGAGTAGGTGAGTACCTGGCTCTTACAGTAAGTTGTCATTTACTTTATGGCTGTCTGTCCAGTCCTGTCATTTGTGTTCAGAGAACTTCTGATTCAATGATGAAAGTTACCAGCTGGAAAGCCAAACTGCCTGTTCTGCTCTATCAGCCCCTTCAGGCTTGAAGCAAGGGTTTTTAACACAGGTTCCAGAAAAAACATGTTAGTGCATGTTAGTGCATGTCAGGACTCTAATACAAACACATTTAGTGGAATATCTATGATATCTAGCATAAACTAAATTTAACATAACATCTAGCATCTGTCATAAGCTAAGTTTGCCCAACATTCATACTAAATCATCTGACTCCTAGAGCAAGAGCTCTCATATGTTTAGATGAGAAAATTAAATAAATTTCTAATAGATATGATGCTACTTTTAAGTATCACACTTAAAACATGTGTTTTTACAGAGGCTCAACTGTTGCATTCTGGTTTCCAGAAAGCTTTCTTCATAAACTCATTTGTAGGAGTTTAAATACCATAACCTGGGCCGGCCCGGTGGCGCACTGCTACAGTACACCGCTTGGGAAGCACAGTGGCGCTCCCGCCGAGGGTTCGGATCCCACATACAGACCGGCCGCTCACTGGCTGAGCGAGGTGCAGGCGCAACACCGAGGGTTGCGATCCCGTTGCCGGTCCCGGTCCGGTACGGGCGCGACACTGAGGGTTGCGATCTGTTGCCGGTCACAAAAAAAGACAAAAAAAAAGGAAAAAATAAATAAATAAATAAATACCATAATCTTTTCCTTCTTATAATCAGTAGTAACTGAAGAATGATTTGTTTACTTAATGTTTAGAAGGTTTCAAAAAGTGATCCTTTATTTAAATGTGTAAAATAAAAAGCCATGTCGCAAGTACTCCTTTTGTTACGAGCTATGGTGTTTTCTGATGGCTGCATCTGCCCCCTTGTGTTGTGTATGTGTTACAGAGAAAAATTGAGAGAGAGAGAGAGAGAGAGAGAGAGAGAGAGAGAGAGAGAGAGAGAGAGAGAGAGAGAGAGAGAAAGAGAGGTATTCTTGTGTGAGTGTAGTTAGGGATGTTGCTGGCCCTGCAAAACAGGTCTTCTATGAACAGGGAAGCTCTCCCAACACTTGCATTAAATTGGCTTTTTCAGTGTTTGACCATACCCTTAAATAGATTTCAGGGCCCTGCAAGCGTTCAAATGCTGATTTCTGAATGAAGGTGAAAGAGGAATAATGAAACAATTACTCCAATACTGCTAATATCTTTACTTCTACAGGTTCAATTTTCAAACCAAATATTCAGAGAATTAGCTATAATTTTTCTGATGATCCATTTAGAATAAAAGACAATGTCAACAAAGGAACCAAGATGAGGACTTATGATACAGAGCAAAACCTAAGTAAGAGGGCTGCCCTGTGATAGTTTTATTAACTCTGAAGCATTTTATTTTACTCAGAATTTAGAAGACAGCTGAAAAATCAAGTCATACATACCTATCTACTAGAAAGATACACATTGTCATACAGAGTTGCACTACAATAGTATTTGTTTGACATATCCTGGACTATATATTGAAGTGCTAACATTAGAGATTATTTGGGACCATTTTGTATCTTCTAACCTTTGCCTAATCAAGATAAGCAAAACTTAATAAAACTGTGTTGTCATGTAATATTTCAACATTACATTAAATTATAATGTTTCATTGTACTTCAAGTACTTATATCACAATATTCAAAAAAGACAAAGCATTAATAAGCTGATATTTTATGCTGATCAACTTGCTTTCCTATCTAAAAACTACCTTGCTGTAATTTAAAATTCAGGGATGGTCACTATACGGGGTGCTAAAGCATTTTAATTCCATATATAAATTAATGACACCCAAATTTATAGTTCTAACACTAACCCTATAACTTCTAATTGCCTACCAAGCATAACTGCTTCAATTTTAATAACAATCCCAACTTGATATGACAAAAATCAAACTTTTATTTCACCTGCAAAAAATACTCCTCCCATCGTCATCACTACTTCATTAAATATCAAACTCTGTACACAATATCTTAGCAAGTCATGCAGGCTCTTCCTCCAAAATATGTTTAATATATGATGATTGTCAACCATCTACACTCTTACTCTTTAATTCAAGAAACTATCACATTTTACCTGGACTTCTCAATTCTAACTGATCTCCATGCTTCGATTTTTGCACCTCATTAGTCTCTTCTCAATACAGCAGTCATAATGCCCACTTTAAACATAAGTTGGATCATATTGCTCCTTTGCTCAATATCCAGAAGGATTTTCATTTTGTTGGATTTAACTTCAAACCTGTAGCCATGGCCTGCAGGATTTCTGTGATCTATGCCCGGCTACCTCCACCATCTCAACTCTTAGCATTCTTTCTCCTTGATCTCACCTTGTGTCCCTGATCCATCTCCTTGCTGTTCCTGTAACACATGAAGCAAATGTTTTCCTTCATCTTCAGGCCATTTCAGTTGCTGTGTTCTCAGAGTATTAAGTCTTTTGCTTCCATTGATTGTCATATGTAAAATACCTCCTATACCTCGAGCATTCCCTATGTCTATGATCTTCCTTTATTTTGCTGGACAGGACTTACCATTCCCCTAGGTATTATATATCTACATAATATATGCCTTCTCCCATTATAACATAAGGCCCTGGAGAGCAAAAGACCTGTTTGTTTGTTTGTTTGTTTGTTTGTTTGTTTAATCTGACTTATCCTAAGTTCATGAAAAAATGACAGATGCCACACATAATATGCCTCATTGATGTTTGCTTGCAAGTGAATATCAGCACAAAAACATGCAATATATTTCCCAACTTTAAATACACCCTTAATCTGCTGTTTTCTCTAATTACTGCCTCATTTGTCTATTGGCTAGTTTCACTGTCTCTTTTTCTTCATATTCCATACCCTTGTGAAGCTATCTAGATTTTGAGCATGGATTCCCATTTGGTCAAATAAACACAGTCAATGATAAGAGCTCATCGTGCTAAACCCATAAGCATTATTTGACACAACTGATTGCACACTCATTGTCACTTTGTTTCTAGGATAGAAATATCTCTTTAATTGCTGTCCAACTCACTGGCCAGTTGTTCTCAGTCTTTTTTGCTGGTTGTTAATTTTCTTCCTGACTTCTAACTAGTGAAGTAAACTAATGTCTATTGTTCATCCTTTCCTTTTCTTTACTATAAATCTTCTTATGCTGTATCATTCAATCCAGTTTCTTTGAAATAATTTTATTAAGACTCTAAAATTTAAATCCTTAATTTTTCCTTTGAACTGCAGGTTTGCCTACATTTCATCTCCACTTATATATCTACACATTAGAAGGCTATCACATGTAAAGTTTGATTATTAACTTAATTTTCTCCTGAACATGACATGCCACAAGTGATTGTATTCTCAATAATGGGTATTATCCTTTTCCTAGTTTCTTTGTCCAAACTTTAGGGTTACCTTTAGCATCTTAAATATATCCCAAACCTAACTTCTCACCTCCACCACTGATACCAACCTATCCAAGTCACCATCATCTCAACTCTGTATCACATCATTAGCATACTACCTGAACTTCCTGCTTCCTCTTTTGTCCTGTCATAGGCAAACTGCTAAACAGCACCAGAATAATTCTTTCAAAACATAATGTTTTAGTCCATTTTCTGTTGCTATTACAGAATACCGTAGGCTGGGAAATTTATAAAGATATTTATTTAACTCATGGTTCTGGAGGCTGGGAAGTTCAAGAGCATGGCACCAGCATCTGGTGAGGGTCTTCTTGCTGCATCATAACATTGTGGACGGCATCACATGGTGAGAGGGAAAGAGCATGAGAGCCAGAAAGAATTTGCTTGAATAACAAAGACACTCCTATGATAGTGACATTAATATGAAATAAGAGCCCTCATTAATTCATTAATCTGTTCATTAGGGCAGAGGGATTAGGTTTCCAACACAGAAAATTTCAGGGTATACATTCAAACCATAACACATAAATAAGATCATGACACTTACGGTCTCAAACATTTCAATGACTCTGACCTAAATCCTATCAGCTTTCTGCACACTCAGTACATTCCTGCCACACTGGCTTTCTTTCCCTTTCTTGAGCATGGAAAGCATGTTCCCTATCAGAATATAACTTGTTTTTTCTGTTCCTTCATTCTGGACTGATCTTCCTCTAGACATCACGTGGCATGCTCTCCTACCTTATTTGTACATCTGCTTATCTTCTACAAAAGTCCACCCTCATCAATCTATTTAATAGGCATATTCCCACTTGTCAACCCTTTCTCTTCTTGTAGCACAAATAATTATATATTTATTAATTTCTTTTTCATTTCTTTAAATAAAATATAAGTTTCAGGACCATTTCTGTAAATAGAATATCAGCTTCAGGACACATGAGTTTGTCTAGCACATGGTGAATAATAAGTATGTGTTAATTGAGGAAATGAATGAAAGAATGAGTGACTCAAAAGGTACAATCTTAATCAAAACTAAAGAATAAATGCCTAACTCCTTTCAAAATATTGTATATCTACCAGAAAATAGCACATCCACTTTCAACGGGTGATCTATGTATTTTCACAAAAGCATGTACTTCTATGCCTCTACATTTTATAGTTTGCATATATATATATATATATATGACTTGATAACTTCCAGAGGCCATGCCAGAATAAAGGTGATGGTGGGCAATGAGAGAAAGAACCCTTATTGGAACATAACCAAATATTTTTTCTACTTATTCCAACAAGAATTCTTCATTTTAAAATATCGTATTCTCAAGTTCCTCATTAAAGACAATTTTTCTTACACATCACTTCTATTCTTATTTAAATATAAGTTACACCAGCTAGATGTACAGACGTTTTAATTAAGAAGATGTGAGAAAGGGCAAATATACTTATCCAGAAATATGTTAATTTATATATTCTAAAATTTGTTCTCAACAGAACATGTAAGGGAGGGGTTGTTTGAAAGATGGCAAGATTTATTGCGTTTGTTGAGTACTTTGCAGAGAATGTGAGGAGCAAAGAAGTGCATTAGCCTATAAGTCAGAAAATAGTGACTAGTTCAAACTAAGTCACTAATTAGTTTTGTGACCTGTAGTAAGTCACTTAACCTCTCTGGATCTCAGTTTTCTTATCTGTAATATGAAAGTGTTGGATTCAATTATCTCTAAAATCCATTCCATCTCTGAAATTCTATAAGAATGTGAAAAAAAAAGTCTCTGGGGACCCAAAGTGATAAATTCTATCCCTGTCTATTAAAAGGGAAAATATGAACTTATCAAATTGTTTCAGTTAACTTTAGACCTTAGTCAAGCTAAAAGTTTTGGTATATTGCTTTGAAAAGTCTGAACAAATTGATTACACAAACTGACTAAAAACCAACTAGGCTATATGTGTATCAGTACAATTTAATATTCTATAATACAATGATGATTAACAATAAAAAAATATAAATTTGATCACTACTAAATAATATTTTTTATGAAATAGTTAAGAAGTCAGATTCTGAACTAAACTCTCCTTGTATATGAAATACAGAGATGATATTCCTATGATTTCTCTTACTCCATATTGTAATAAGTGATATTGAAGAATCTTGAAAATATAAACTTGTTGCTTTGCCTCATATGGGGTGACAGAGATGCAAAAGGATCATTCAAAGCCCATTTCTTCTGAGCAGTGAGACACCCTGAAGGGATTAATTTCCTGGAACCCTCAAGAGAGAGGCATTCTTCTTTTGGGAAATTAACCCTGAACTGGGGTTCTGTCTCAGTATTTATTCTCCAGGCCAGAAAGTTACAGAAAAGGAACATAGGTGGAGTTATGGCTAAGCATAATTTAACAATAGAGGCTGGTAACATCAGTGAAGCAACAAAGTAACATTCCATAATGCAATTTGCAAAAGGTTAAGTTGGTCCACCAACAAAAACTTGTTCTTAGCAAACATTTTCTTTCCCTACAACAATTTCCTTAGTATGTTTACATAACAATCAAATAAGGTTAACCTGCACCAAGGACATTTACCCTTTGAGCCAGCAATTTTGCTGTGTTACAATTCTGTATCTAAAACAGAGACTTTAGCCTGGGGAAAGTTTCCTGTCTTTTGCAAGGTTAACATTTCTATAAGTAATTTTAAAATTTAGGTTAAACCTGAAACTACAGGGCTTTGGAAACAAGGCCCTGTGAAATACATTTGCTTTATAAATGTTAGTATACTCCACATAAACGGAGAATTACTTTTCTATATTGTTCTTTCATTTCTGTATCAACCCCTAATGTTTCAAAATGTCCTATACTCTCTCATGAAATCACCCTCTAACAGAATATACATATTCCTGTTTTTTTTTTTTTTTCCTTTTTTTGTCTTTTTTTACTGACTGGTAACGGGATCGCAACCCTCGGTATCACGCCCGTACCAGGGACTGGCAACGGCATCGCAACCCTTGGTGTTGCGCCCGCACCATGCTCAGCCAGTGAGCGGGAACCGGTCTCCACATGGGATCAGAACCCTTGGTGGGAGCGCTGCCGCGCTCCCAGGTGGTGCACTCTCCAGTGCGCCACCGGGCCGGCCCAATGTAGTCCTGTTTTAATGTCACTCTGAGACTACTTTTTTTACATCAAGCTGCTAAAATGAACCTTAATGATAAAGGAAAATAAATGATCAATCAGTATTTTAATAAAGGAAGAATATTAGTATTAATAATGTAATTACTGAAAAGTTGTTTACTTCTTTGGGGTGCTTTTTGTCCTACAGGTTATTTTCAAGAACTACACTATCCATTATGATGACTACTAGCCACATGTGACTACAAAGCTCCAATATGTGCTGTAGTAAATGCTCATTGGATTTCAAGGCTTAGTGCTTTCCCCACCAAAAAAACAAAGTTAAATCTCATCAATATTTTATACTAAGTAAATATTGAAATTATAATATTCTGGATATATTGGGTTAAAGTAAAAAGTATTATTCATTGATTTTACTCAGTTTTCTTAGGTGGGTGATAGAAAGTTTTAAATTAATACATGACTCATATTTCTATAGGAAATCACTAGAAAGAAAATTAAATAATATTTTATTATTGAAATAGTTTGAATAGTTAAAGTGGTATTAAAGGTCATTGAAACATTTGGATATTGGTTTTCAACTAAGGTATATATGAATGTTCTCTTATATTGCTTAATACATAGGTTGACATATAAAGTTTTAAAAGAATATACTGGAATCAAGGAACCCCAAGTCTACCATTTTTACAATATAGAATAGATTAACAGAATTTAGGATAATTTCATTTAAAATATTCCTATGTATTGACTTTTTAGTTCATAAATTTTCAGAGAATATATGCAGTACTTCCTTTCATATAGTCTTCTGCCACACAGAATTTTAATAAGTTATGGTGCTATAAAATAGGATACTATAACATTTAGGAAAAATAACATACCTACATAAAATAATTCAAACCAACATAAGTAATTTATAATAAAAATATATCCTATATTATACATAAACTATACCATGAGTACTGAGGATGAATAAAATATTTAATTTTGTCTATTCCACTTAGGAGCTTTCATTACTCATGAGCTTAGCAAACATCCTTTAGTTTAAAGTTGTGTGAATTATGTGAATATTTTTCTCCTCCTCTGAGACACTTTTTAAAATTTTTTTTTAGATTTTTCTCATTTTTATTTTTATATTTTATTATACATACATGTGGAGTACAAAATTGATTTGCAATAATTGTGCAGCATTTGTGGTGGTTAGATCAGTATAGTTAGCTTATTCATCATTACAATATGCAATCATTCTTTGTCTATTGACCAATTCCTCATTAGCCCCCCTCCCTCTCCCCATCCCTTTCTCTCCCCTTTTCCATCTCTAGTTTTCTAAAAGTTCAACATATTACTGTGACTATTGTTTCTTTCTTTCTTTCTCTCTGTCTCCCTTTATTCATTTGTTTATGTATGGATTCAGCTCTCACTTATGAGTGAGAACATGCAGTACTTCTCTTTCTGTATCTGGGTTGTTTCACTTTGAATACTTTTCTCCAGGTTCATCCATGTTGCTGCAAATGGTAGAATTTCATTCTTTTTAAAGGCTAAGTAGTAGTCCATTGTGTATATATACCACAATTTCCTTATCAGTCATCCATTGATGGATATTTAGGTTGATTCCATTGCCTAGCTATTGTAAACAGAGTTGCAATAAATATCGGAGTGCAGGTATTCCTTCGACCTGATGTTTTCCAATCCTTTGGATACATCCCCAGGAGTGAGATTGCTGGATCATATAGAAAATATTTTTTAAGAGATGTATGTCAATAGAAACAACTTTAGCCAACCATGAGTAAAAACTTAAAATTTCTTCCTGAAGAAAATAAATATGCAATTACAAGCAAATTGATATTTTGAAAGTGGAGTGATTTGGTTATCAGACATTAACATAGATTCTTTTTATTCTTTGGTAGGTTTACCTCAAGGTTGATATAGTTTGCAGTGTTTGACTAAAAGAATGCATTGTTAGAAAAATTAAAATAAAATAAAACAAAAGCATTGCCACTGTGGGAACTTTCTTAGTTTGGGTTTTTACTTAATCATATTCTTGAAAGTTATCTTTCATCTATGAATTTATAAAAGTTTTCACTCTGGAGTTTAATTCTTTGCTCCATTATACAGATGGTTTGCCCATTTGTAAAATGGTGTTAATAAACTTTTATTGAGTATTTCATTGAGTTGCTGTGAGAGTTAAATGGGAAAATCCATGTGGAATACTTAACATAATGTCCAGCACATAAAAAGCACAGAATAAATTTCAGTTTTCACTTTTCCAGCTTGCAATCTGTACTTTTAATCACAGTACAAACTATAAGGAAGTGTGTCTAATTTTATAAAGGCACTGATAGCCTAATTTTATTTTTAGAATATTTCTCATTTTCCCTTTTATGCGTACTTTGATTTCAGTAGAATATCTATGGAGAAACCATTCTAAAATAATTCATATATGTATGATTTGAATGTTAAGGTACAGCATCTGAAAGACCTGGGTTAATTTAACATCTCTTTCCAATATATCTATTGAAAAGAAACAATCTTTAGAGTATAAAATAGAGGATTATTGATAGATGAATAAATATGAGTATTTAGAGTATTTGAATAAATCTGAATCTTTTTCAATGACATACTACTGTCTTCACTGTTTGCTGAATGAGAGATGGCTTTCTCATGTATTGGGAAGCTGTGATTTTAAAACCTTCAAGAAACCTATATTTTCCTGGAGAAACTAGCTCCTGATCTCCAAAATGATAAAAGTACTCTCATCCTTCAGAAAACCTAAACCCTGCATTTTTCATTTCAAAACGTTCACAGGTACAGCTAAGATGAAAAGTTTTTGATTCACAGGAAATGCTTTTTATTTTCTCCACTAATTATTTGCTATCCACCATAGGTGATGTGCACTACACATTATAATGTACATTTTGGCTGCTCAGACTTATTTTTATTTCATTTATAACTTTATTTGTATTCCAGAGAGCTGAGTTTTCAATTAAGTAAAGTCCCAGTTTTATTTGTGAACATTTTTTTGTATTCGTCTGCATGTGTTTTTCCTTTTACTAGACAGGAATATTATTTATTGCCCTGCGTCTCCAGAGACTTTTTTCCCCAAATTTTAGAATTTTGGACATGGAATGGACTTTAAAGAAAATTGAATTCAATATTTTTATATTATAGATAAGAAAACTGAGATCCAGAGAAGTAAAGTGACTTGCCTCAGGTCACAAAACTAATTAGTAACTCAGTTTGAACTAGTCACTATATACTAGTCTACACCTTAAGCACACAGTCCTACCAGTTTTGCTTAAATATATATATTTGTAAACTTTGCTCTTCTCTTCATAATCATCAGTATTGCCTCACATCAGGCCATTATCTTAACATGTAAAACCTGAAGCAATTTCATCTTTTTAAAACATTTATTTTTATTTTGGGGGAGGGGAGGATAATTAGTATATTCAACATTACACAATGTAATCACTTTTTGCAATCCTTTACCAATTTCTCACTAACCGCCCTCCTGCCCCCCATCCCTTTCCCATCTCTGGTAACCTCAGTTCTGTTCTCTCCTTTTGAAAATTCAATGTATTATTGTGATCGTTTCTTTCTTTTTTTTAAATTTGTCTTTTTAGCTCCTACTTATGAGTGAGGACATGTGGTATTTCTTTATCTGTACCTGGCTTATTTCACCTGAGAAAATTTTCTCCAGGTTCATCCATGTTGTAGCAAATGGGAGTATTTCATTCTTTTTTATGCAGAGTACTATTCTGTAGTGTATTTATACCACAGTTTCCTTATCCAGTCACCTGTCGATGGACATTTAGGTTGATTCCAACTCTGGGCTATTGTAATGGACCTGTGATAAACATGGGAGTGTAGGTATCCCTCCAACATGATGATTTCCATTCCTTAAGCAATTTCATCTTAATAGGTCTTTCTGCGTCCAGTTGTGGTGCCTCATAGCTATTGAATATATTAAGAATATCATCCTTTCTCTTCCTCTTCATTCCCCCAAATTATATTAGATTGTGTAAGGATCTTTTATTAAGCAGGACCAATACCAGAAACAATACATGAAAGTTGATATGTCTAGTTACATATTTAAAATCCTCTAAGGAAGACACTGTCATAAACAAAAGCCAAAGATGAATGATGTAATGGAAAAAATAAATGCAATGCATTTAGTACATGATTGATATTCTTAATTTACAACAAATTTAATAAAAAAGAAGTAGTAGGAAAAATGATAAAAATGTATACACTGGATATATTTTTTTAAACAGCAAAACATTTTAATCCATTAAATCTAAAAATAACTAAGACATTTTATATCTGGTGCCACCTCTTCAAAAGTCTATTGAAGATCAGATAGCCAGACTGCAAAGTACAAATCCAAACGTTACAGTTAAAGATGGAGTTTGGGACAAGACCTTCATGGAGAGATTTTCTTCCCCTTTGCTCATAAACTTAAGTTGTCAGCTTAAAAAATCCTTGTAAGGAAAGAAAGTTTTCTCATGCTCTAAAACCTTTCTCTTTATTTTAAACGTGTGCCATGTTTGAAGGCAAAACAAATCAGCAAACTTACCTCTGAAGTACAAGCATCTGAGCTGAACTCGAGTGTAGTTTAGTTCTATTCCTACCAACATTGTGATGTGAGGTATTATGGTTCTTGTTTTCATTACAAGAGATATTAGGAATGAATGCTGTGAGGAAAATGGAGTTAGTTTAGTCAGGTCCCCTGCCCTCAGCATATCCATTGTAAACAAGTCACGTAAGAGTAGTGTTAGTGCACACGTGTGCCTGTGTACCCTTTGGCTCACTGCTGCTATTGTGTACTTTCTGTATAGAAGGCTGCGGCTCCTAACCGCTGGTCATTGGAGCTCGCGCCTGAAGAATAAAGCTTTGTCGGCGGCTACTCGATTTTTCTTTCTACTACCTGGCTCAGGGCCTGTACAGGATGGGGTATAGGGATCTGTGATCCAGCCAGACAAGTGCCCACTCACATTTAATAGCTTATCTAGCATACAACTCTGCAGCACATTCCAACAACAGGAGTGTTTTCAAACAGGGTGGAGAAGAAAGTAGACATTAATACATCTTAAAGTTTCCTTTGTTTTTCTGCTCTTTGTACCATTAGAATTCAGCTCAAAAGCAAATCTCTCCAGAATGCCCACACTATCCTTTGGCCCACCACATTCCAAACTTCTGAATTCTGATACCAATCCCTTAGAGCCAAAGGTTTTAGTGATATATCCTTCATGAATGAAAAAATAGCAGATTTTCCGGGTTTTGTTCACGTCTATCGTGATAAGTGCTCTTGCCTGTGCTAGTCTCAAGCCTCTTTGCTTTTTACATTCATTCAATAGAGCAGATCTGTATTCTAAATAGGCTTCCAGGAACCAAACTCACCATCTGACAGAGGTCCTTTTCTTTTTCATTCACTTTTTCCATGCTAGGGAGGCCAGTGAGGTTCAAGGGAGGTGCACTCCGTCTACCTGAATTCAAAGTCATTGGAATGGAAGGACTCAGGCCAAAATCAATGTCAGCTTGCCATTGGAGCCACTGCTGGCAAGTGCTACTGTCCTGGATATACTGGAGAAATTCAGAGATCATGGTGCATTTAAGGTACTTCTCCTCTCATGTCTTCTTGAGGTGATAGTAGGTCTGGCACTACAAAATTTGGTAATGCCTGTTGTCCTATATTCCTGGAGCCTCTTGATTTCCCCTTCAGAGTTCAAATTCCAGTGCATGGCTTTCAATGAATTCGTCATATTTCACTGGCCCCAAAATCCTTGCAAATCACTTCATTGTTTCATAAATGTCTTAGACCTGCTTGGGATACTGCTGTTCCATTAATCAAAACTTTCTGAGGTTGATTAATCCATGATCTCTTACAATTTTTTTCATCTTTGTCTCTTCTTTAACTGAGAATGATGGATATCTACCACAACCATCTTCAGAGCATTTAAAACATCCAAGTCATCTTCAACAAAATCAATGTCTCTCAAGTCCCATTCTGCATAATTGTCAAACTCCTCAGTAAAATCTGCTCAAACTGGCATGTACTCTGCCATGTCCCGAGAAAGCAAGAAGCCAAACGCAGGTCAGGGAGGATCATCTGTAATGTGAAATGGAATAGCTGTGTCAGCAGTTTTTGCCTTCTCTGCCTGTTTCAGCTTCAGCAGGGTAGATGCAAACAGAGGCTATTGAAGAAATGCTTCACATAGCGCTTCTCACGTTCCTCCTTGGTCTTGGTACACATTTGATTGGCAACATCTTGCCAATTTCCAAAGCCACAGTCCATCACAGCTAATAAAAAGGCCATTTCGTCTTGAGCAGTCCAGCTGGGATCAAGAACAGGAAAATCTAAGGTCATTATTTCATAAGTATGATCATGTGTCTTGTATTCAAATCCTCTAGAGGAACGCTTTACACAGAGAAAAAAAGGAGGTGAGCCACAGTCAGCACACTTGATGTAAGGCTACATGTGAGAGGAGGAGCAGCCTTGGCAAGGGGGTTTTTCAGAGGGATCATTGCTGAAGGAACCCAAACTGTCTATTCCCTAATTGGCAAAGACTGCTACTTTGATTTTCCTTGGTGCAAAGTTTCTTCAAGATTTTAGAACTGGCCAAAACAAACACCAAAGCTTGATGATGTTCTTGCTGTGTCCAGTTCCTCAGTGCCAAGGAGCCACCAGCTGTGTGCTGCTCTGAACTAGATATTAACGAGATGGGAATATGAATGGAAAGTCAATTCTTGTGTCCTTTCCTTGTCATGGAATGTTTACCTGGTAGAGTTGAATTAATCTTTATAAAACCCTATGAGGTATGTGTTATTATTCTACCCAATTTACATTTGATTAAAATAAATCTCAGAGAACTTAAGTGATCGGTCCAAAGTTAGCATGTTCTGGCAAGTTCATGTGTGGCCAGTTCAGTTCAGAACTATATATATCCGTAGAGGTCACACCAGAGTTCTGAGACGTCAGTATGTTAGAATTGGTCAGGGAGCCTGAGATATTGTAGAGGTATTGGTGACATTTGTTGTGACACCAATCCTGAAAGTTCATTTTCCTACAGTGCTTCTCTAGAGAGCGGGGTAGAATTGGTGGAGGGAGAACATCAACTTCTGGAACCTAGGGCTGTCTTTGCCTGCTCTCTTGTTTTCAAAGTGTATGACATAGAGTTTTGCCTCTCTTCATAAGCAGAAGCCACTGAAAGACTGATAATATAGACAGATGATAGATGAGAGAGAGAGAGAAAAGGTAGAGATACATAGTAGATGATAGATAAATAGGTATATAGAGGGGGTTTTAATATAAAACATTTTGTGCATTTGGTGGGATAATTCTATTGGCTGCAATGTTATTAAGTGGTTTCATGATATCTTCTGATTTCTTTTGTTATCAAAATGTCTCTTCAGATTTTTAGAAGCCAGTCCCTGTGCTTTGAGAATTTCTATCAGTTAGGAATTTTTGGTCTATTGAAATCTGGTTGTTATTGAATCATTATATACTATGAATTTTCTCACAATGATTCAGGCTATAGTTTCCAGATGACAACAGTCAAAACAAAAAAAATGTAAATGAGCAAATACATAAAAATTTGTCAAGATGATTCAGTAGTTAAGAATTTTTTAAACTAATTTGTTCTGTTATTATACTCAGTCTTAATACTGCCATAAATTTTAACAGCTGACACCAAATTAATTTTTAAGGTGCTTCTTTAAAATTATTAATTTTTTTGGAATTGAATTTTATAGAGGTTATTAATCTATATAATCAAATAATTTTTTACCTAGTTTACTATTAAATTCCATTCCCTTTTTATGGGCATAAAAAATATTGTAACATTTATTTTAGCTTGTAAGCTGGCAAAAAATACTGGTTCTAACATATTGTTTTAGAGGCTTTCTCTTCCGCCATTCATATCTGAAGACAATCATAAAATTAGTTTAGATTATTGTAAAAAGAAAACAATTTGAATGAAAAAAGAGCTCTTGAAACAAATAGAAACTTTATTTTTGTAACAAGTGATTTGTATAATCAAAATAAACTTAATAAAAAAATGTATCTAACTTTGATGAATGCAACTCTCGGTGACATTCTTTATTCAATAATTTATTTCATCATTTTGTTCTTTGATTTTTCAAAAATCATTTTTTTTGTATGAGAAATATTTTTAAAAGGAGGTGGATGATCTTTTGATATATGTATGTCATGATTTGCACAAAAAAGAACATTAGAAAAATTTAAAGACTTTATTTTCTCTAAAAATTATACAGATTACTTTATGAAATTGTTTCCAATCAACAGCAAATTTCAGTATGCATTATAATGCTAACAAACCTTTGACTTCTTTTTAAAATTAAGTATCTTTAGGTAAGTTTACAATAATGTGGGTTTTTTTTTAAAAAAAAAAGTTCTTCAGTATTAATATATCATACCTACCAGAGATCTGTAATTTTTTTCTAAAATTCCTGATAATAATACAAAAGGAATAGGAAAAATAAAACTGTGACATATTCTTTATATCAAATATTTTAAAATTTAAGTGCACAATGAAGTAGCAGTTTCATTTGATCAAACAAGAAATGTGATCAGTTTCAGTACTAGATGGACCAGCCACTAATTTAGCATTACCACTGGCTCAGGCATACAGAGGAAGTTTAATTTTCTTTTTTTGTTCTGGTTGACTCCTTCCCCACCTCCTTGCACACCTAGAGTATTATAATCTATAAATAAAAAATTACACTGCATTCCTCTTCTGTAAGTTCTCCCCAATCAAAGCAAATGCAGTAGAAAGAGAGTAACTATCTCCCATGGCAATATCCTTCTGACAGTTTATCAGCTCAGTATGGTGTCATACCATCCAATAATCTCAGTTCAAAATATCTTTACAAACAGGTCCTGTAGATTCTTTACACCATGAAAATTGTCAGCAAGAATAATTAACTGAGACTGTGGTGATGAATAGAGCTGCATTACCTATCAGTATAATAAAGAACAGAAGCCACTAATTACAGATATAGAGCCTTGAAGCTACTGAGAAATGTAATTTAACACTGATGCCCAGATTCCACACAGCCTTACATAAGTGTGCAATTAAACAATAAGGTCTTTCCACAGTTAATGCTTTTGGTGCCAATCCAGGTAGTAGAAAATATGCCCATCTGCATAGATTGGCTTGGGTCTAGTAAGTCCAGGCCTTAGGAAAAACATTTAAAAAATTAAACCTGCCTCAATATTTCGTGAGTTACTCTCATCACAACCCTGGCCTTCTATCACATTTTCTGTTAATTTCTTTGCATTTTCAAAATGTTGTAAAGACTTTAGAAGAATATACAGTATTGAAACTGCATAAATGTAGCAAAGCTATGCATCCTTAGATATAAGAAAGACATTTTTTTCAACTGCAAAAAATGTAACTTGTAAAGCAGTGTTTACAAAAATTACTTGATAATAAGAATTATATGAAGCCCTTGTTAAAAGGCAGATTACTGGAAACTACCATGGGCAAATAGAATATAATCTCAAAGGAGAGGGCTTGGCATATTGATTTCAGTAGCAGCTCCAGATGATTTTCATCAGCAGGAAAGTTTTAGTGCAGTAGAAAGAAATTAATTGGGGGATTTAATACTGGTTCATAGAATCTTGAATCTGCCACTTTACAGCTGTATCCCCTATTGGGAGATATTTCTTCTTTCTGAGCCTCAGTTTATTTCAGAATATGGAAATATAACAACTTCATTAGGCACATAAGTATATGATATGTATATAAATTGTCTATTTACGTATGTGTACATAGTAGAAATATCAGATCCCTCCCACTTTTTTCTCTACTGTATATGATAGTCATCTCACTTTTAAGGTGCTTTTCTTCAATAAATATATAGTCTCACTAATAGTGATTCACAATAAGTCACACAGAAGAGAATAAAACTGTGAGAATGTTATGCTTCACAACTTAAAGCACCTCAATAATGTGTATGTGTAGCTAAGATAATTAATCCTGTTGTAAAGAAGAGGAAGTGAGAAGACAGACTTCTATTGGTGTGCCAGGCTACTGTGTTTGACAGCACCAGATGAACATACTGCCTATGAGGCCTTCCTTTATTATTGTGTTAGAATGTGGTAGCTGGCACATTATCCAGTTATTTGTCAAGAGACTTTTGGCACAAAGCAGAGGTTTTCATCAATTTATATAAAATGGTTTGTAATGAAATTATACTGAAACAAAAAATTTCCCAGAATATATCAAATAAAATGTAATAATAAAAAATTTTAATAATTAAAGAGTTTTACTACCCAATGCCATATATCCAAGTATTTAGAAACGAATTCCCAATGTTATTACTTTCCAGAAGCATAAGAATGTGTCTTGGAATCTAGTACCATAATTTGTAGTCGAACCCAGAGATAATTAAAAAAAATGCTTATCACTAAATTATCTTGTATGATTTTCTTGTCAGTTATAATGAGATGGTAATTGATATAACCCTCCAAAAAATTCATCTGTATGATGCCATGTTGTAAAGAAGTTTTCTCTTTGAAAAGAAAAATTTGGTCTTATATCCAAGACATCTAGTCTTCAACCTTGACTTGCTATCATATATCTGTTAACAAATATCTGTTAATGGCATACATAAGCCATTGTGTGAGGCCAACTGAGGAATATAAAAATTATACACAGGAGAGGTCATAAAGATCTTCAGTTCTATGAGCAATACATACATATTTTTATAAAATGTCTCAAAGAGTGACTAAGAAAGATAAAACAATCTACATGAACTCAGAGAAGGGCTAGATTATATACCGCCTGGATGACCAATTAAGTGCTATATTGCTTCACGACTTATTGAATGGCATAAATCAATTCAAAGACAAATGAAGGTTAACATGCTCTAAAAAAGTGTTTCATAGCTTTTGATGTATATTTATGTGATTTCTTGATGTATATTTATGCAATTTCTTGATGTACATACCCATACCATAAGCACTCCCCAAAATGAAGTTAAACAAACAAAAAAAATGTTGTTATTCTTTAGCTCTTTCTAAAAAGTATTCACAATTTTAACACCAAATTATGCGTCTTTATTGATATTTTGACAATAAATATTTAATCCATACATGAAGTTATTTTTCACTGTTCATAATACTTTCACTTCTTATTAAACCGGCTAATTTAAAATCTCATGCAATAAAATGTCTTCTTGCCATAAACTTTAGACTCTGCATTCTTTTTAACCCTACTTCTGTAAAAAAATGTATTCAATCATTGAACACACACTATATGAACACCTACTTCATGCCGTATTAAGCCCCTATGATAAGTCATCAAGCAAAACAGCCCATGGCACTTACCTCTTATTGGAGGGAGATGTAATAAACGAAAACATACTATATTAGAAAGTAATAAGTATGATGGAAATGATAGAGCAGTGAAAACAGACCAAGGCTGAGGGAGAGCACAATTTTAAGTAGGATAATTGGAATGGGCCTCCATAGGATGGTCATATTTGAGGAAATAAATGAGAGATGGGGGAAAATACAATGTAGGCAGAAACAAGGGCTGGTACAAGGACCTTAAGGTAAGATCATACAACCTATGTCCAAGGGTGATGTTTAATGTCAAATAAGTTAGTAGAGAGAAAATCTCTACATCATGACACACGCAGGGCACAATTACTAGGTTTCTGCATTAAACTTAATTTGTTAATTTAGGGCTTTAGGCTTCTAGGCAAACATATAGATGTTTATTTCTCTTTTCAGTTAAGCCTGTTAGGTCTCTTCCACTCTGGAGAGGAATGCATAGGTCTAAAGTCTCTGTTGTAAATAAAAAATTGTAACACAGCAGCAAAAATGCTTGTTCTAAGGGCAGATGTCCTTGGTGAAGCAAAAGCTAATAAGCGTTGCCATGACAATTATCTCGTTGTTCTTTTTGTAAGCACCTGTGTTCCTTTTCTGTAACTTTCTTGTCTGGAGAAGAAAAATGGAGAGAAAACCTCATTCAGGGTTATTTCCAAGGAATGCTTCTCTCTTGAAGGTTCTCAAAGTAATCCTTTCGGGCCTCTCACTGCTCAGAAGAAATGGGCTTTGAGTAATCCTTTGCATCTCCGTCACCCTCAGAGAGGTGACAACTAATCCAACTAATATTTGGAAATTTTTATGAGATTCTTTCTTGAGCATAAAAGTGTGTTGAAATAACTTATGATAAAAATGTATTCTGGAAGTGGTTCTATGTTAAATTCAATAGTATGCACTGCTTGTGCCCTTCCATACCAAGATGAAACACCTCTCAGAGACTCACTGATTGCTATAACCAACTAGTTTGTATACCTTAAATAAATTTCTGGCAGCTTACTATTTGAAATATCAAGTTTAAACTACACAGCAAGAAATTTAGAAGTACTGGTAAGGACATTAAAAGCATAGCTTGTCTCCTTTGTCTCACCAACACACACACCTCCATCTATAATAGAAAAATACATTTAATCCTATTAGAGTTATATCAAACATCATTAGTTGTAGAGAAAGCATTTAAGTTTCAGTTACATACAAAAATGCCAAAACATCTTTTTAAACACATATCTCACTCACTCATTGCTTTTTGTATTTTATATTTAAAATGACTATAATATAAAAAGATAAAAACAAGTAGTTGAGTAATAGAAGAAATAAATCATGGGACAGAAAATTACCAAGTCAGGGTAAAGATTAGCCAATGGAACTGTCTACCATAATGTCCCAAGGAGGTGCAGAGGTATACCAGAATGTTGACATTAAACTTCCTACTAATCAAAGTAATCAGGATAAAATTCAGAGACATATTAGGAAGAGGGTGAGAAAGGGAGCCAGTTGTTTAAAAGAAATAGACCTTCCACTGATACTGATTCCTCCTTTGGCAAGCTATTCCATACATTGACTGGTGCACTCAATAACATTGACACAAAAAGAAAGCTAGCAAGGTTCTTATGATTGTTTCTTTTAATGTCCAGAATATAAACTGGTGGTAAAATGCCTTTGTGCAATTCAGTAAAAGCAATTCTACAAGAGACCAAGACACTGTCATCCAAGTATATAACTCTCTGGTGGTCTCAAATCCAGATTTAGTCCATTGGGATCTAAGGGAAAACGACCTTTTCAGGTGTATAGAGGGCACTCATCATGATAGGAGGAATGTCTTGATTTCACTCTTTCTAAAGGTACAGGATTAAAAAATAAGAAAAGGTAATTCCTCAAATTAAGCTCCAATTGAAGCAAGGCCATACTTCTGTAAAGAATGTCAAACAGCGTGATGGTTTAATGATCAGTTCTCTGGAAAGGGAATCACCATGGGAAATTTCTGTTTTGATTTTTTTCTTCCTGAGGCTAGAGCAGTAGTAGCCTTTTTATCTGGCCTAATTCTCTATCAAGATTCACTTTGAAAACTTCAAAAACTATGTTTGGAAAGTGAAAATAGCTCTCATTTTTATTCCTTTTCACTTCGGGTCAGCATGTAAAAATGGCAATCCTTTTAATCCCAGGAAAAAATGCTTTTAGACAAACTATATAGGTGTTCATTTTTTCTGGAATAAATTAAAAGTAATGTGGAAGAACTATTATAGATAGCATTGGCACAGTAGGCCACAAAAAACAGAACAGATAGAAATCATAATAGTGCTCTACTAATTTAGACTTTATATATCTAAGACATGATACATTTAATGAAAGCATTGAGGGCAACAATAAAATTAAATAATACACTCAAAGATAAAAAAGATCTAATTTTTTCTCTTAATTAAATTTATTTTACATATTATTGGAGATTAAAATATAGTAATAGATTGATTTAGGGTGCTAATATTTTATGTGAAATATGTTCTTATTTTAGGAATGATTGTTAGTCCCAAAATTTTTCTTCCATCGTCAATAAACTGCTGCTGTGAAAATAAAAAGGAAAACTACATGAGGACCACACAACACCTAAAAAAGGTTTCCCTGCAAGAAAACTTCTCCATTCATTTTGTGGTTGCCTGTCACCTCACTGAAAAGCAAGGGGTGAGGAGAAGGAAGCCATCGAGTTTCATTTTTGAACTAAGGTGTAACCTATGTTAATGGGGTCAGCTAATTAGTTACAGGTAGCCTAATGTACGCCCTTCTTTTTGATTTTTTTTTCTGCTACAAAATCTTTTTTGAAGAGAGAATTTCTTAGAGTAAGTTTATAATTTAAAATTCTGATATTTGTTTGTTATTGTATCTGAACCACCTTTCAGATAATTTTTAGTTGATTGATATGCAAAGCTTTCCAAGTTTATGTATTCTTATACAAATGATATAATCCCTAGAATGGTATTAATACTGGCTCATGGTACAACAGATTAGACACATGTAAATCTAAAGAAAACTTTACTATATGAAGCAAACAGCCATAAATATTAAAAAAATTCTTACTTGGTTTCCATAAATATCTAAAATAATTTTTTAAATTTATTAACAAATTTTCCTGAATACTTTTTAACTCTTTATACATTTTCCACTAATACGTAAACTAAGGTTAATGTAATTTTCCTAAATCCTAAGAGAATCTCAAAAATCATACCAAATTCTAGATTTTACAGCTAGCCTGCATATTACACAATGTAAATATGGTATTTAGAACAGAAGGAAAATCAGGCAAGAATCCACAATGCCTCATTTAGGATTCTAAATCCCTAAATCTTTTAACACCAAAATGTTGCCTCAATTATTTAATGGCAAAACCTGACTTAAGTTGACTATGGTGCTATATGTAGTCTTTATTAATTACATTTAGCTTGAATAGTCATATATTTCACAGTTAAAATATATATTCACCCAGATTTTTTGAGGAACATATATTACACATGTATGTAACTTACTGTTTTTTAAAACTACAGAAATTCTGACCTCTATTCCCAAAGGATAGTGAAACTTATTTTCTCTTAAATTTTAAATACGTATACATTAAATATAGCATTACCATCTGACACACTTTGGACAGATAGATTCATTAAATGGACAATTTTCATATAAAAAAAATAGCATACTTGCTTTTAACTCATTGAACAAAATAATAATTTATGAATCCAAATTGATATAAACAAAAAATAAATAGAAAAAGAAAAGAGAGAGGTCTTCATTACAATAGGAAGCTAATTATATCTACATCTATATATAGCTATCTAGATATAGATATAGATAGATATAGTGGAATTAGAAAATAATCAATGGTTGCTAATACTAGTGGGTGAAAATTTGATGAGCATGAGTATATTTACATAGTTCCAAAATACCTCTCTACTGTTTTTTCTTACAAATCACAAAGTAAAAAGTAATAACTTTACAGTGGAGAAACCAAGTAGATGCCACCTTAGAAACATGATCAAATATAGCATCACTAATACTGAGATGAACCAGCATCATAATCCTCTTGATCTCATTTACTGTGGACAAAAGAAAAAAATCACTTCCCGAGCATTCCTGCCAAGAACGTATAAAATGAATTTAACCGTGAAAAAATATCAGATAAATCCTGATTGAAGAACGTGTAGAAAAATAACTGACCTTTACTTCTCAAAATAATGTCAAAAATCAGAAAAAACAAAGAAAGATTGAAGAACTGTGCCAAGCTACAGAAGAGACAGGACAAGCGAATGTTATTCCAGCTCATATAATTTTGTTAAAGATGATCTTCAATGGAATTTGTTCTAATAAAAAAGAAAATACTTCGAATATTATCAAGTATATGAAAGTGGTGCTATTTTTGATGCAGATGAAATGAACATTCACTTCTTTCAAAGAAAAGGCAATAAAAATTATTTAATGAGTATAAAGATGCCCTCTCTATCGGCACTAATAGCTGGAAACAGCAGAAGGAAAGAAGAGAGAATGTAAACATAATGGAACAAAATCAGAGACAGTAAAAGAAAAAGTAATATAGGCAATTAGGGTGAAGGAAATAAAAGTCATCTAGAAATATTCATTCCTAGACACCCAGGAAACCACTGAGTGAGTTACTATATTATGGGATAAAGTATAATTGGTTTTAGTCAATAGAAAAATGTTTGAAAAAGTCAGTTACATTTGAAAAGATTTAAATGACTCAAAATGTTTAAAAGTGTTCAAAAGCAAAGTAACTTTAAGCAAAACGTACATGTTTCATGATAAAAAGGCCCTTGAATAGATTGATGAGGAAAGGTCATTGTGTGAGTCCCAAACACACTGCTGTCAGGGCTGTTTCAATGTGACGGCCACGTTAGCTTTATTTAAAAAAAATAGAGGGAGAGTAAAAGAACACAGCAGAAATTTTACTCTGCAATGACGTTTTTTAAAGGTATCTATTACTAGGAATTAAGCAAACCAAAAGAAAAATAATGACATTTCTCTGAAAATAAACACAAAGCAATTAAAAGTAATTCACAAGTATTAGAGCTGCCTAACACAATACCTTTTTAAACTTTTTATTTTGAAATAAGTACAGATTCACCCTGTGAAGGTGCACCTTATTTTCTCCAATGATTACATCTCACATAGATATAGCACAATACCCAAACCAAGAACTTAACACTGATACACTACACATATGTATATTTTTATGTCCTTACGACATTCATATTAATATTAGAGGCTTCATAGTCTTAAGATTACTAAAGTAAGCTCCAAATCTATATAAATAATGATTAATATTCACTAAATATAGATAACAAAATCAATAAAATTGCCCCATTTTATTTTTACTTCAATTTTCAATATCTATATATTCAACAAATATACATTAAACATTATTTAGATGTTAGAGCTGCAGTTGTAAGGGACAAAAATTCCTGCTTACAAATATATATGTGTGTGTAGGTGGATGGGTGTAGGAAAGTAAAAGTAAATAAAGTATATGTAGTGGGTCAGATATTATTAAATCCTGTGGAGGAAAAATGAAGTGTAGAAGGAGGAAATAAAATGGTTAAGGGGTCATGCAATTTTACTTAAAGTTTCCAGTGAAGGCTTTACTTAACAGATGACTTTATGTAGCGACCTGAAAGAACTGTGGGAACTAAGCATGTGTTTATTTTGAATATTCCAGATAAGAAGAAATAGAAAAAATCAAGTTCAAAGATTTCGAGAAGAGAGCATGGCAAGTTTGTATGAGAAAGAGCAAGCATGCCTGTGTGGCTGTGATGGCTGAACCAAAGCAAAATTACTAGAAAATAATGTAACATAGGCCTTTTTATTCTAAGCAAGGAATTTGGCTTCAATCCTGTATGAGAAGAGAACAAATCAGAAGGTTCCAAGCTGAGAAGTGACATCATATGACATGTTTTAAGAAATTCATCTTTGTTACCACATTGAGAATAGAAAAAAAGGTGCATTGGGGGCAGAAGAAGGCAAGTTATAAGTTTGTTTGAATAATCCAGAAGAGCTAGGATGGTGGCCTGAAGCAGTACGGTGGCAAAGGGTTTGGTGAGAATGTGGAATCCCGAACATATATTGAAGGTTGAGCAAAAAAAAAAAAAAAAACTGATGAGTCAAATATAGGTTGTGAGAAAGAGTCAAGTCGAGGATGATTCCAATATTTTTGAGCTGAAAAACTGGAAGTGTTGTAGTGAATCCTTTCGCCATCAACTGAGATGTGGAGATGAAGGAGGAAACGGTTTGGGGGAGAACATCAGGATCTCAGTCTGGCAAATACTAACAACAATGACAACAAATTATAGTTATCCATCTCAATTTTGGTAGAAGATGCCATTTCTGTAAAGGCTAATTTCGTTGCAGATATTAAAACAGTGCCTAGATGAGAACTAGGGTGCTAGTAATATTCTTCCTGTCTTTTGATCCGAGTGCTGGTTATATGGGTCTGTTTAGTTTGAAAAAAGTTAAGTGTAAAATTAAGGTTTGTGCAATTTTGTTATGTACATTATTAAAACAATATTTTTTAAGTTGTTTGAGAATTTAAGAAGAAAAATAAATAGTAAGGAAAAGGAAAAGAGAAGGGAAAATATGTACTATATGTGCTCATTTTAATAAATAACGACATTAAGATCTAAATTTTCAATGTATGTAATTATAATCATTAAATTATAATTACTCTGTCTTAATGACTTTCATGACATTCTTATACTACTACTCAAATTAGAGTACTAGCACTCAAATCCTCATGTAGCTATTTATTTTTTAAAACACATTTCAAGAGCATAAAACCTCCAAAACTTCCATTCTACATCTTTATAACTAAATTATTGTTCTGACAGATTTTTTTTCAAATCATGTCCATGAGTATATGAACAGATACTGACCTTATCTATATTTACTCAGGTCTTTCCTCAGCTCCACTGCCAACCCACTTGTCTTGTTAGCTCACTGAGCTGGCACTAGTTTTGCACCTCAGGATGTTTACTCTGGCTAATTTAGCTACTGATCTTCTAAGGTCTGGTGTTTGGCAATAAAGCCCCAGTCAGTGTTTCCAACCAACAGCAGTTTGCATTTAGTTTCTGAATCTCTGTTTTGCAATCTTAGTACCTTTCCTTCTGATTGTATGAAGGCAATTGCTCCTAGGGATACCTGAACCTGAAATGAACTGAAAATATTTTACAGCTTTTCAACTTGGCAGGCAGTAGAAGAAAAATTTATACGAATCCCAGTGCTCTGAACAGCTGTTGCTATAAGGTGATATTGCTAAGGAATCCCAAAATAGAATAAGGCAATAGCATCCCTGGGAGAGTTCTACTATATTTTGGAGATCTCCGGCTGGAAACTTAATTGTAATTTAAACGTAGCATACAAAAACAGCTTTCCTGCATCTATTCGCCAGACTTTTATTGAACTGGATAATTTAATCAATAAGTTACAATACCCTCTAGTGTGAAGCTGTGTAAAATGCTAAGAGCAAAGAAATGTGATCTTTGCTTCCTATTGTCGCTATCTCCCTGCACTGCATTCTTCCAGGACATTAGGTAATACCTCTCCCCACCCAAAGCAAGTCTTCAAACCCTTGCAATCTATTTTCTATTCCTTGTGTCTGTATCCTATAGCCAAAGACCACCAGGAACATAGCTGAGTTTATTCTTGTTTGCAGCAAGAAGGACCTAATACAATGGGAAAATGTGGAGTAATTTCAGTTAGAGGGTATTAAGAAGAGCCTTTTGTATGATTTTGGTTTTGGCTGAATTATTGGGGAAGGGTTTAAGGAAGAAGACTGTAGTGGATTGAATTATGTACCCCAAAAGTCACGGACGCTTGAATTGTGTCCCTCACGTTTTATGTATTAGAAATTTCGTTCCCACTGTGACTGTTAAGAGGGTGGGAAATCCTATTATGGTAATTGCAAGTTGGAGCCTTGAAGAGGTGACTGAATTATAGGACCATGCCATAGTGAATGGGTTAAAAATGGTGGTCAGGGGCATGGTTCTGAGGGCTTTAAAAGAAAAGGAGAGTTTGTCTTCCTCTCTCTGGCCTCTCTGCTTCCATCATCTTGCAATGTGAGATCCCTGGGTCACTGTCGCGACCACCAGATGGACTTTGGACTTTCCAGCCTCAGAAACTGTAAGCAATAAATTTCATTTTCTTATAAATTGCCCAGTTTCAAGTACTTTGTTACAAGCAACAGAAACAGACTAATACACAGGCCTTTGTTCTGAATTTTCTACTATCAAAAATTGGTGTGTGACAAAATTTTTTCCATAGGGAAGATGGACTAGAGTGAGGCTAATGCTGTAATTGATAAAGAAATCGTAGTCACTCATATTGTAGCTTTGACAGTGCTCATGGTTTGTCTGTGCTCAGACATGATTATGGAGTGTCTTTGATTTTGTCTTTATCCATAATGGCCACAAAGAGGTCTTGACTGATTTGGTGGTTTTATGAAATAGTTTATATTCAACTGGAGACCTGAAAACCTAGTATAGAGTATCAGGCCACATCCTGAATGTCAGGGTTGTTCTTTTACCTTCTCCCTGTATCTATTAAAGAATGTTAGTAGAATGTAACACAGTAAATTATAAAATGTAAAAAGAAAATATCAAGAAATTATGAGACTCCCTTAGAGTTATTTATTCACTGATTAATTTGTTCTTTCTTTATGACAAAAGACTTGCAAAACTGCCGGGAACCAGCCCCAGCACAGAGATTGTAAAGGTCCCCACTGGTAAGGGATCCCCCAAAAGGGAGGAAGGGCAGCGTCGGCGATGGAGCGGCAGCAAACATACAGACCCAAAGGATCAATTGAATGCTGGGACAACAAACACACAGACTCAAGGGATCTGCTGAATGCTGACAATTTATTGAAGCAAGCATCAGACTTTTATACTTTTCTTTCTTATTTGCTACATAATCATAAAATAATCAATGAACAATATCATAATATCTCTTTGTAAGTGACATATGTTTTAAGAAAAATAGGATTACAACTCAGGAGTATGGGGAGTGTTGGAAATGTTCTAGAGTAGCATTGTCCAATAGCACTTCCTGTGTCGATGGAATGTTCTAGAGCTGTACTGTACACAGCAGCCCCCAGGCACATGGGGCCCTTGAACACTTGAAATGTGGTCAGCGTGACTGAGTAACTGAATTTGAGTTGTGCTTAATTTTAATGAGTTAAGATTTAAGCAGCCACATGTGGCCAGCGGCCCTGTGTAGGGTGATACAGCTCTGTCTTGAGTTGGGTGTTAGTTGCATGGGTTTGCACATATGTGAAAAACTATTGAGATGATCACACACCATCCATGCATTTTACACACTTTACTACCTACATATTACACTTCAACTTAAAGAAAACACCTGCTGCCCACTGGAGAGCTGAGGTTTCTGAGCCTCTAAAGACAGGATGCAGAGCCATGTGGGATGTCAACTCGTGCTTCTGTGAACTAGTTCAGCGGCAGGAGGTTGGAAATGTCAGGATGCACCAACTGGGGTGTGGGGGCTGGAGAACACTGGGGTGGAAGGACGAGTCGGAGACATCTCCAATGGTCCAACAGAGCCGGGCCTCATCCCTTCCTTAGCTGCCAAGGGCATCATGAAATGCCCACCCACCTGGAAACCAGTGTCACCAGGAAAATAAAACAGTGAAAATAAACAGATGAAAATAAACAGTGTGTTGGCTCTTAAAAGGAGATCATGTTAGGTGGTGATGCTGGGTGAGAGAAGATTGGCTTGAAGGAGTCAAAATATGAGTGCATGAAAGGGCTGGCTGGTTAGCTCAGCTGGTTAGAGCACAGTGTTGGTAATGCTAAGATTGAGGGTGCAGATCCCTATGCCAGCCACCAAAGAAAAAATAAGCTCATGGAAGAATTTGTGTTATCTTTTAATTCCATTTTTCCATGAACTTTTGGAAGTACACTCAATGCTGAAAAAGCAAAGAAATTGGAAATGGATACGTTTCTGTTCCACTTCTCAGTGGGTGCCCCCTCACTTATGATCTACTGAGTAAGAGGGGTTTACCAACGACAGGGTGTGCCAAGACCAGCAAGGTCCACACCACTCACGTTGCGCTCCTGGGCCAGGTACCCAGTTGGGTGTTTTCATACGTATTCAGCAATCCTCAACCCTGCTGCTGGTCAGAATCACAGGGGGCCCAGCCCTCACCCCCAAAGATTGCAGTGTGTGATTGTGATTGGAGCAACAGGTTTTAAAAAGCTCCCCAAGTGACGGGGTTGTGCAGATGGGAAGAGAGCACATTTAGTTGTTGTAACAAGTTCTATGAATGTTCTATGAAATCGTCATAGAAGTTTCTAATGGGGAAACTGAGCCTCGTTTGAGAAGTGTAGGAACTTGTCGGTGACCCTCCTAGCCTCGGGCTTGGCAGTGTTTCACTCTTGCACCTCTGATGTGTGCAATTAATAAAGTAAAGACAGAAAGACCTGGACTTCCTCAGCAAGAAAGCTTATTCTGCAATAACCTGCAGCTGTGCTGTGACAGACACGGCATCCAGAGAAAGGCCCCTGCTCAGCTTCTGCAGCATCACGAGCATCACGCTCTGCTCCGACATGGTAGGAATGGTGGCCATTGGAGGATGAGGTCTCTGGATTTGGAGCTTGGAGTGGGAGCAGAGAGCAGCCACACTGCAATTCTCCAGGGGCCATCCATTTCCACAGGGACTCAGAGATGGAGAAAGGCCAAGAATCCAGAGGGGCCTTGCAGGCGCTCGGAGGCAGGAAGGACGGCAGCGCCACGGGCTTCGGTTCCACGGGCCACCCTGCAGTGCCACATCCTACAAGCACAGTGAGAGGAGCTGGGATGGATCTGCCATCTCCATTTTCTATGTTGATACAGGGACTGTCCTCCGAGCACACAAACATGTTTCTCCCCTGAAAGGCATTCTCTTTTGTCAGTTTTTTAAAATACCAACGTTAGCGCTGAGACCTAGAGATAAGGCCAGGAAAAAGACTGAGCCGGGACACTCTGCTATGAAACCACAACAAGCCGAGAGGAAAAGACATTGACTTCAGCCCTCAAAGCGACAGTACAAAAAACAAACAAAGCAGCCTTCGCTCCCCGCCCTGACCAGCGGCCAAACGAGGGTGGCCAGGCCTGCGGATTTGTGGGACGGGGCTGTCACTGGGACGGGTGGTGGCCCCCGATGGTGTTGTAGAATTTCTGGCCCAGTTTGACGGTCCAAGGCTCCTCTCTTTGCTTTCATGTCATTTCTCATTTGCGAAAATACACACATGAGAGCAGCGCTTTCTGTTCCCAGCAAACTCCCGCTCCTCCTTCCTCCCCTTCCCCAGCACGCTCCAGTGACTGACCTGAGAACCACCGGCCTGACTAGATCCCCCCCACTGTGCCCCTCGGGACAAAATCCACAGTTCTTATGCAGCAGCCCCTGCCCACTGCCCCCACCCCCTCCCCTCTGCCTACTCTGTGCCAGCTGGGACATTGGCCCTTTCCCATGCCAGGGCTCACACGGCTGCTCCTGGTGGCCCAGGTGTCCCCTCTGCTGCCCACCCTGTGTCACCTGCCTAGGGCCTGCTCCACCTTCTTCTCTCAGCCTGAGGTCTGCTCCTCAAGGAAGGCTCCTTAAGCTCTCTTATGGCCAGGGTGTCCGGTGCCTCATTCTTTAGGACTCGTCCCTCCTGCCGAAAGGTGGGCTGTTGTGCTCATGGCTGTGTCTCCAACTCGATGTCCATCAATTCCAAATCAGCAAATGTCTCCACCATCGATCTACCTAGCACCAGAGCTAGACTCGGGGAGGCCCCCCCAGTCCCCGGTACCCATTATTCCTGTTAGTGGCACCCTGAATACACCGCATGTTCCAAACCCACCCACTGTTCCATCTCCTCTGCTGCATCCTGGACAACGTCACCAGCCTCCTTATTTAGCCGTGTCCTTTCCAGCCTCTCCTCCGTTCCTGCCAAATCCATTTTTTTCACAACAGTGGAGAGACATTTTTTTAAGACACACAAACTTGGCCATTTTGCTTCCCTGTCCAAACCCAGGGCTCCCCGTTACTCTCAGGATTAAGCCCCAGCTTCTTCCCGTGAGATCAGAAGCCCAGCTCCCTTCCACGTCGTCGGGGCCTGCAGGCACATGGAGCTCTCGGCACAGACTGCTGTCCCACGTCTGTCCACATGGGTCATGCCTTTGTGTCCTCAACCTCCTCCCCGGACACCCAGCCAGCCCACAGGTCTCCCGTGTCCCCCGGCGCGCTGTCGTCTGCACCCATGCTTTTTTTTTCCCTTTGTTTTCAAATCAAATTATTGGGAGAATAGAATCATTTGAGGCAATGAGCAATGGTAGGTAAAGGTTTTAATATGCCCCCAAGTATGTGGCAAATTTAAGGTCCATCTTTCCTGCCCTCTCACTATTTGCACTTGGGATTTTCTCTTTATTTAGTTTCTAAGTTAGAGGACTTCTGAATTAGAGCAAATGAAGATACATGTTTAAAATACTCTGAGATCAAAATATAATTTTCAGAGTTATCACTATGCTATATTATAAAAAGATCTATGTTTTATGCTCAACACATAATACTTTTATAATAGTGTTTTATATTTCTTGATTGAGACCATTACTTATTTAGTTAATTGAAAAAGTAGGTTAAAGGATGAATCCATAAGAGAAGAACAGAAAAAGAAGACATACTTTAAAAATTTTATTTCAGTTTAAAAAAAATGCAGGCACTTTATGTGGAAGAACAAAGCCTTTTTTCTGAGACTTTGCTGATTTGTGTTCCAACATTTTACTAAAAATGCATCCTGAGGCCTCATCTACAATATCTAGCCTTGGTTTCATTAGGTGAAGTGTAGCAGAGGAGAGAAGTACTGACTAACCATGGTAGTCCAGCCTGTACATTTTCAAAAGGAAATGGAAAACTTTAATCAATATCAAAGATTGGTTATGTGAAGATATGTTAACAGAGTTTTGGTATGTTTCATAATGAGGACACAGTCTACCTAATTAAAAAAGCTTTTATATATTATCTACAAGTGCTTACCATTATTTTTAAGTATTTTTAAAACCTCGTGCCATAAATCATAATGCCTATTCATTAGAAGATTTTTTCTTTTCATTTACTTCCTTTGTTTATTTAAGACACCACTGCAAAGTAGCTTGGGAAATTAAGAATAGAAAAAAAAATTCTTATCAGTAGATCCATTTAGTTGCCTAAAATATGTTTATTAGTCTTTTTAAAAATATATATATTTGTAGAAATGAAACTTGTAAACAATTATGTTTATCTATTTATATATATACAGATATATATGTGTGTGTGTGTGTGTGTGTGTGTGTGTATATATATATATATATATATATATATACACATATATATATAATTTTTTCCCAAAACCAATGGTATATTGAAAATGGTCCTACTTGTTAGCTACACTGTCAGTCAAAACAGATATGATTGCTCTCTGTCATTTGGCAGAAGGAACTGAGACTAGAGGACTGAGATATGGGTTCAGGCCTCCAAGTCAATCTGTGCAGCTTTCAGTTCCAACCAATCAGTGACACCTGCATGTGGTAATCATTCTCCTTGGTTACAAAGGCTGGTAGAAACTAGAGACCTGTTTTTCAAGCTAGAGCAAAAAGAGCTAAATATAAACGTTAAAAACTTATAAGGAAAATCGTAATCTTCCTTTAAGTAAAAAAAAAAAAAAAAAAAAAAGAGGAAGGGATAGATCTGTTTTATTCATATTTTTCATTATTTTGCAGAAAGTCTTATTAAGTTTAAATGCATCAAATGAATAAGCATGGTGGGTGTGTTATCTCCCCTGGTCCATGACAAGAATTCTAACTGCAGCCCAGGATGCAGCATGGGGCCTCAAACTGCTGTGCTGGTGCATACTACACCAGTCTCCTTTTTAGTTGCTTGTTAGAGCTGTGTGAACCTTTCATCTTGTGAAACTTGCCAACTTCAGGAATATTTTATGAGTTACTGGCTTTGCAAGTTTTGCAGAATGCATTCAAACATCACTTTTACAGGCAGCAAGACTACAAATGTTTCTCCAAAGATTAAAAAAGTATATAAAAAGGAAATCATGGAAAGAAAACTAGCAGCATCTCCCCATTGTTTCCCAGCAAACCCTCTTGTTTCCTATAACTTGAAATGAAGAATTATTTAACTCTGGCTCTGAGTTAAGGGTCAGCAGAACATCTTCTGCTGGTTATCATTCTCCATCAAATCTCTCTCCAGAATGGAAAAACACTACAGACAGTAAGCTTCTTACAATTTTTTTAGGCACTTGACATTCTTAAGTAAAAATAAGTATTACTTAATAATTTAGTATTTTATTTCCCCTTTTATTTAATCTTTTTAACAAATTCTCATTTATTAGAGTGTAATATTTATTTAACTTAATAGAAGATGAAATATGACAGGGCACATGTATAAACTTTCAAAGAGCATGAGAAAAACACACTTTTCTTTTTCTGAATGTCCATAATAGTGTATTTTTATTTTTAACCACAAATAATGACTGTGGAACCCCAGAAGGCACTAAAGACAGCCAGATGTTAGATCTGATAAATAGGACAAGCCTGGTAGCAGATATTCAATCAAACTGTTCTGAAATTTTGACCTGTATAACTAGCTCAGTGAGAAAGATTAAAACCAACTTCGAGAGCAGACCTACACAATTGGCCTTGCTTATGAAGAAAACAGAACTAAGAGTTGTAGAACATCTAGTACATTTCAAGGGCTCATTGTAGTTGGTATTTTTATTGCTACCTTATATCCATTCTCCCTCCAGATACTACTTAAGGTCAGTTCATGAGGTCTTCACAGGAATTTGCCCCTGGATCCTTCCAGAGGAAAGCATGACCCAAGCCAAACAGCACATAAAATGGTGAATGCCCAGAGCCTGTCTATTCCGAATGAATTCCAGGAATAGTGGAGATTTATATACAAAATTTATTTTTTCTCATGAACTAAGAATTTAGGTAATGTAATTATCTTGCTTCCAGAAAAAGTCTAAGGGTAATTCAGCCAACTTACTGAAAACAAAGTCAAGACAAGCTCAGAGAGAAAACAAGAAAATCGTTTAAGCCACTGCATCAAGCTTGATCAGAAGTCACTCCTTCACACGGACATTTCAAATAACCAAGCACTGGACATGAATGACCATGGCACATCCTACTGCACCATACTGGTAAATCAAGCAGCCAGCAGAAGCAACAACATCCAGTACTCCCCAGCCTCCACACACCAGAAAAAGTTAGCTCTCCAAACTTGCCTTTTTTTACAGCACACTCCATTTTATCAGAGTGTTGTTCTTAAAAAGAGGTATTGGTTGTTTTGTCTCACTATTCACTGTGATATATCTCATACACTACTCTCATATGAGAGTATGAGTTAAATTGGAAGTACAAATTGGAGCCCCACTCAACCCATCTAACTTATTTTGAAGTAACAATTAATAATACTATTCATTTTAAAAAATGATAAATCTTGGAAAACCTCAACCAGAGAGGATGCCAGGAAAATAGGTATAAACCATGACTGTCCTGGGAAACCCAATACATGCAAATGATATACCCATGAGGAATTATAAAACTGAAGGGTAAGTGAGATATAATAGCTTGCAACTTTTTTTTTTTTTCCTTTTTGTCTTTTTTACTGACCAGCAACAGGATCGCAACCCTCAGTGTTGCGCCCGCACGGCACTCAGCCAGTGAGTGGGAACCGGTCTCCACATGGGATCCGAATCCTCAGCGGGAGTGCCGCTGCGCTCCCAAGCGGCGCACTCTCCAGTGCGCCATCAGGCCGGCCCAATAGCTTGCAACTTTTTTTTTTTTTCCTTTTTGTCTTTTTTACTGACCAGCAACAGGATCGCAACCCTCAGTGTTGCGCCCGCACGGCACTCAGCCAGTGAGTGGGAACCGGTCTCCACATGGGATCCGAATCCTCAGCGGGAGTGCCGCTGCGCTCCCAAGCGGCGCACTCTCCAGTGCGCCACCAGGCCGGCCCAATAGCTTGCAACTTTTGGCTAATGTGTAACACATGCTTCTAGAAATTAATCAGTAAACATTTTCCCACAGATTTGCATGCAGCTAGCATTATGATACATTTTAAGGCTAAAAACATAATCAAGATAAAATTTCTTACCCTAAAAATAACATGCATTTATTGATGGCAAAGGACATGTTTGCAGATGGTTATAACACAAACATTACAAATAAGATATAGGCAGAATATAACAGGCACTCAGAAATTGAGTATTTAGCTCTGTTTGTGGAGGTAGGAAAAGACGTTACCAGGAAAGCATCGAAAAAAGTAAAATTTAAGCTGCATAACAATGGAGTAAGACATATTTGGCAAGTAACTAAAAAATAGGAAAGTTAATTCTAGAGAAAGAGAAGAAGACATGGAAGCATGAGGCCTGCCTCAATCTGTTTTGTGTTGCTATAGCAGAGTATCTGAGACTGGGTGATTTATAAAGAACAGACATGTATTTGCTCTCAGTTTTGGAGGCTAAGAGGTTCGACATCAAGATGCCAGCATCTGGTGGGGATCTTCTTGCTGTGCCATCGCATGGTGGAAAACGACAGGGTGAGAGAGGGCAGAAAGAGTGTAAGGGCCAAACTTACCCTTTTATGAGGAACCCACTTCCATGATAATGGCATTGATCCATTCATGAGGGAGTAGCCCACATGGCCTAATGACCTCCTAAGGGTCCCACCTCTTAATACCATTACAATGACAATTAAATGTCAACATGAATTTTGGAAAGGATATTTAACCCATTGCAAGGCCTATCCTGAAAAGTATCAACAGACACTTGTTTATAGATGACATTGTGGAGAGAATTTTCTTCAAGGCATTTGGTTTAGCTAAAATAATTATATAACTCACATTTAAAGTTTACAGTTCATGAAATAATTTTAGATATACCACTTTATATGTAGCTATACTCCTCCCTTAAAAGTGGAATAAACATGGCTTTATAACCTTAGATAAATTTTGTTATGAAAAAATTGAAACCTCCTAAGTTTTATTTTCCCCAAGGTGAAATATCTAAGAATAATGTTGACGAAATTTAGCATATACTTTTATCAGGCCTTTTTCAGAATGCATTACTTGGTAGTCTTTCAGCAAACATTAGTGCTTTAGGATTTGTGATATCTCAACAAATTTCAAAGGTTAGTTTTTACAAGTGAATTTAAGAAAAGATTTCTTATTTTCAGCATAAAAACTTTGATTTAAATTATGAAAGGTGCTATATTTTATTAAAAATGGGAAAAAATATAGCAATAGGAAGAAAATTCCTTAAGGAATTAAAGCACATTTTATTCCCTTTCTATACTCTAGAACAGTTTTTACTTTTAGTGTTCATCTTTAAAATATAGAAGCAACCTCAGCATAAAAATTTTATGAGTTGAACCAAAAGAAATAACTTCCTTTGATTCCCACCTGTATGTCCAGAGAGCCAACAGAGTCCTTTCGCTTAATTAAACCAAATTAAATTCCAAAATAAATTTAGAAACTCTTACCTTCAAAATAATTAAGGTATATACTTCTAAACCCTTTTCTTGTCAAATTTTTCCCATTAGTCAGACAAGTATTTACATTATGTCATTAAAAACCTTCTTCTTTACTTAGTAGAAATTGCTCGATCCTAAGATGAATATTTTTTATCCAAGTACAATATAACCTATTTTCTTATAATGTCCTACTCTTCTAATAACATCCTAGATGTCCTACTCTTCATTTAGTTTGTCAAGAACTTTGTTTTGATTCTAATGTCTAATATTAATAGCTGATATTTGAAATGTCTGGACAATTAAGTACATAATGAATTATTCCATTTATTTTTTTTCACTCTTCCTAACAAATTAAATAGAAGGAGAAAAATTTAACACTATGATCTATATTGATATCTAGTATGATGTGTAAATTTGACAATACCCTACTTATATGGGTATATTAATTTTCTGGGCATCCATAACAAAGTATCAAAAACTGGGTGGCTAAAACAACAGAAGGTTATTGTCTCACAGTTCTGGAGGCTTTAAGTCTGAGACCAAGGTGTCACAGGTTTGGTTCCTTCTGAGGGCTGTGAGGAAGAATCTGTTTCATGCTTTTCTCCTAGTTTCTTGTGGCTTACTGGCACTGGTTGGTGTTTCTTGGCTTGCATGTGGATATTTCACCCTGATTGCTGCCTTCACCTTCACAGTAGTGTGAGTGTGTGTGTGTGTGTGTGTATGTGCGTGTGCGTGTGCATGTGCTGTCTGTCTCTATGTTGAAACTTCCCCTTTTCATAAGAATACAATCATATTAGATTAGGATACACCAATGGGCAATGAATGTTCAAGAAAAAGGCTCCATGATGAACAAAATAGTGTTAATCATCTGCAAAGACCCTATTTCCAAATAAGGCCACATTCACAGACACTGGGGTTTAGGACTTCAACACATTTTTATTTTTCAACGCGTAAGAGTGGCTGAATTTTGAAATGCCTTTTTGTTTTAAGCAGATTGAGTAAATGCTTAGCTGTGTGTCACAACACCCGAGCTTGAATCCATTCTCCACCATTCATGAAGGAATCATGTTCTAAGCTTTTGGAAATATACCTGGGTATTCAGACCCTGCTCTATCCAATCTACATCAGAAATGAAGACAAGGTGTCCAAAGGAAAAAACATTGGAAAAAAAAAAGTAAAAGGGGTCCAGAAAAGTGGTTAAAATGGAAGGATTGTAAAGAAAATCCATTTATAATTAAAGACAAAGAGAACGTTTATTATGTATGAATACAAAAAATGATTTTGTGAACATTCATCAGGGGAACTCTCTATCTTTTAGAATTTTACATCCCTTGAATCACTGGGAATGAAATTGCTTGTTTCATGCCTGTGGAGTGTAGTATAAAACAAATATATTTCACAGGGCCTAGTTCCCTGTAGTTTCAGATTTAGCCTAACCTTTTGAAATTACATATAGAAATATTAATCTTGCAAAAGACAGGAAACTTTCCTCAGGCTAGGGTCTCTGATGTGGATGGAGAGTTGTGACATAACAAGTTTGCTGGCTCAAGGACAGATGAGATAGTGATTGATATGTAAACATACTAGAAAATTTCTGTAGGGAAAGAGAATGTTTGCTATGATCAAGCATTTGTTGGTGGACTGACTTAACCTTTTGCAAATTGCATTATGGAATGTCACTTTGCTTGTTTCACTGGATGTTACCAGCCTATATTGTTAAACTATACTTAGCTAAAACCCCACCTATGTTCTTTTCCTGTAACTTTCTGGTCTAGAAAATAAATGCAGGGTGAGAACCCCAATTCATTGTCAATTTCCCAAAGGAAGGAATGCCTCTCTCTTGAGTGTTCTGGGAGAAACCCCTTTGGGGTTTCTCACTGCTCAGAAGAGACGGGCTTTGAGTAATCCTTTTGTGGCTCTATTACCCAGGGGAAGAGAGGTGACAAATCCATGTGAGGCAAAGCAACATGCCTACTGGAGGATTTTTCAATTAATATGCATCAAAAACTTGAATTTCCTAATTCCTGGTTATGTCTTCTTAGGAGCCTTAGAAACAATGGCAATCGAGTTACAATCACAGTGTTAGAGCCAAATTATGCCTTCTAAATACTACCTCTCCACTAACAGGATCTAGGAGTCTTTGGAGAAATTCCTGATTCTAGTCTGGGGCAGGAAAACTACAAGCAGATCCTGGAGAATGTTAATGTTTCTGAATGTAAATAAATAAAAAATGACACATAAAAGAACACAGAAACCAACTTAAAGGAGCTGGATGGCAAATATGATGCAATTCAGCTTCAAGTTAAATAATGGCAGTAAATGACTATAACCTCTTGAATAGATTAACCTATTATTATGCCATTTTGAATAAGTTATGTATCTATATTTATATGAAAAGCCCTTTCCTGTAGTAGAGGACCAAGTAATAGGTATGGAAGAAAAATATCACCACTTGTGAACCATCAATATGAAAATTAATTCAGGAAAGACTCATAGTGGATACTAGAAGTAATGAGTAAAATTATGAGGACTCACAAAATATTCACATCATTTCCAGATAACTCCTCACAAGGTAGTGGAAAAGCCATACAGGAGCATCTAGATAAAGTGATCAAGTTAACATAACCAGTAGTGAGACATGGTGATACCATATGCTAACTGACATGAGGCACTCAGAATAATACATTGATTCCATGGTGTTCCTGACAGAATATCCATAACCTGAATCTAGAAACATCAGACAGCCCAAATTGAGGTGCATATTATTCAAAGACATTGACCTGTTCTCTAAAAAAAAAGTTAATATCCCAAAGTAAAGGAAACTAAAGAGACATGAAAAATGAATATAGTACATAATCCAGTGAGAAATTGGTAAAGGGCCACAAAAATGATTACATTGTGTAATGCTGAATATATTAATTATCCTGAGTTGAGCATCACATATTGTACACAGGCATTGATATTCAATGTTGCACCCCACAGATATGTATAATCAATTATGTTTCAATAAATTTTTAAAAGGTTTATTTTGATATAAATGGAATTATTGTAAAAATTCCCAAGATATGAATAATATCTTGAAATTCGATAATAATGTTGTATCAATGTTAATTTCATGATTTTGTTAAATGTGTTATATTCAATGAAATATTTAGAGGAAGAGACATAGTATCAGAAACTTACTTACTCTCAAACACAATAGAGAGAGTAAAAAAGAAAGGGAGAGATCTCAACAGATAGAGAAAGATAATGAAGGAGAGTGGAGGGAAAAATCTGGGTGCAGGATATACAGGAATTTTTGGCACTAGTCCAACAACTTTCTGTATAACCAAAATGTCCCAATTAAAAAATAAAGTTAAAGTTACTCATGTAACGTATTATATGATGGAGAATAAGATGAGATAGAATAAAGTATAACTCGAATATGAAGAAGTGGGAAATAGATGGCTGCTCATAACAGTGTAAATCTGTGACACTAGGAGGATAAAGGATTTCAGCACCTTCTTGTATGCAGAAACTTTGCAGAGATGGGAACACCAGGAAAGTGCAGCAGCAACAGATGCAGTTGGGAAGAATTGCCTTTGGGAAATTTCTTAAGTAGCAGATGACGAGTGTGAGGAGGTACATGCAAAGAAGATGGACAGCTAATAAGCACACAACACAAAGTGTGGCCTAAGGAGAAAGGGTTATGTCCAGTGGGCTTGAAGTCTTGCGTTATGCACATAAAAACACTAGGTTTTGACCTTTGCAATATCATTTTTAATATAAACATGTTAGAAATAGCAACTGGCAAGGGCTACAGAAAATAGACTTATAAAAAGTATATATGTGCCCAGAGGGCCAACATATCCTGGACTTGCATTAGGCTCACACTGGTATTTCTAATTGTTGTTTTTTCTTAATAACCAACCTAAATGTCCATCGATGGATGATTGGATAAAGAAACTGTGGTATATACACACCATGAAATACTACTCTGCCATAAAAAAAGAATGAAATTCTCCTTTTTGCAACAACATGGATGAGTTTAGAGAAACTTATGTTGTGTGAAATAAGCAAAGCACAGAGGGATAAATACCACATGTGCTCACTCATATGTGGGAGCTGAGAGAGAAAGAAGGAAGGAAAGAAAGAAAGACCAAAGTGGTGTGCTGGACTTGCAGAGGGAGAGAGCATACCTAGGGATACAAAGTGGAGTTGGGGGAAAAGGGTATGGGGAGGGAGGTTGGGGATAATTGGGTGGGGGACATGGGGTGCAATCGCAATTTGTGGTAATGGGCATGGTGCCAGTATAGATCTGGCCTTCACACCTAGGGCACCAGAGTAGACAATCAGCTTTGTATCTCATGAATATTCATAACCAATTTTTAAAAAATAACAGAAACTGTTAAATGCACATTCCCTCCTTTCTGTTACCTAATTGAGCCTTTTTTATTTCTTCTGACATCATGCTTACCAGAATTTTAATTCATTTCTGATTTTGGAAAATTTAAATGCTCTAGCATCTATTTAATATTGTAGGATACAGAAACACTTTAAAGGATTCAATTGATGGATTTGGGGTTGTCACATTGTTGTGTTTTGTTTATTTTTTTATTTTATACTTTAAACATAATTGATTATACATACTTATGGGGTACAGATTTGACAATCAGTATTTCTGTACAATATGTGATGATCAAATTAGTATAATTAGTAAGTTGATCATTACAAATTGCAATTATTCTTTGTGTCCATTACCCATTCTCTCCCTAACTCCCCTTTCTCTTCTCTATTCCTGTCTCTAGTGATCATAGATCTGTTATCTTCTTCTGAAAGTTTGATGTATTATTGTGATTGTTGTTTTTTTCTTAGCTTCTTTCTTTTTAAATTTCTTTATTCATCTATACTTTTTAGCTCCTACATATGAGTGAGGACATGTGATATTTGTCTTTCTGTTCCTGGCTTATTTCACTCAACATGATTTTCTTCAAGCTCATACATGTTGCTGCAAATGGCAGAATCCCATTCCTTTTTTATGGCAGAGTAATATTCCATTGAGTATATGTACCACATTTTCCTTATCCAGTCATCGTTGATGGATATTTAGGTTAGTGCCAACCCTTGGCTATTGAAAGTAGAGCTGCAATAAAAATGAGAATGCAGGTATTCCTTCAACATGATGATTTCCATTCCTTTGGATATATACCCAGCAGTAGGATTGCTGGATTGTATGGCAGTTCTATCTGTAGTTCTTTGAGGAACCCCCAAACTATTTTCCACAATCGCTGCACTCATTTACAGTCCCACCAACAGCATAGGAGGGTTCCCTTTCTCTGCATCTCCCCCAGCATCTGTTATCCTCTGTCTTTTTTTAATAGCTGGTGTAACTGGGGTCATATAATGTCTCAATCTGGTTTTGATTTGCATTTCTCTGATGTTTGGTGATGTTGAGCATTTTTATCATGTGTCTGTTGGCCATTTGTATATCCTCCTTTGAGAAATGCCTATTCAGCTCCTTTGCCCATTTTTTAACTAGGTTATTTGTTTTCTTACTGTTAAGTTGAGTTCCTTATATATTCTGGATATTAATCCCTTTTCAGATGCTTTGCTGGATACAGTAGTCTTGTTTAGCAATTTCTTTTCTTTTAATGCTTTTGTTATGGGAATAGAGGCAAACAGGCTGCCCAGAAACCAAGCGTCACTCAGAGGGTTGGACAACTCAAAGTTTTATTATGCTGGTGGGCCCAGAGGAGTTCACACTCTGAAGTCTGAGCCCTGATTCAGGTTTCACAGGAGCTTATATAGATCCATTGTTCCGGGGTTTTTAGGTTTCATTTTCTCGGAAACCATGCGGCAGGGGCTAGGCTTATGCAAGAAGCAGGCGGTGTTACAGAAGCAGAAGGCAAAGCAGAAGTGCACGCGTGGGTTCGAGCTTTTCTGGGCTGTCCATATCACTTTCAATAAGTCATTGCACTGTCTCCTTGCCTGTAGGGTTTCTGTAGAGAAGTCTGCTGTTGGCATGTTGGAGATTCCCTTACAGGTGATTTGACGCTTTTCTCTTGGTCTTCACTTGGAGTCTTTGAGCTTCAGGAGCTATCTCAGTGACTGGCTATGAAAGTTAGTTGGACCACATGGATGTGACCAAATGTGAAAAGATATTAACTTTTATTTAATTTCATGACACCCATGTCGGTTATATTTTAAGAACTCCAGCTATCCATCCACAGTACTTAGAAAAGCGTCAGATCATTTATAAAGTACAGAAATAAAGACTTGAATAAAATATTCATCTGCTGGGCTGAGCCCGTGGCGCACTCGGGAGAGTGCGGCCCTGGGAGCACTGTAGCGCTCCCGCCACGGGTTCGGATCCTATATAGGGATGACCGGTAGGCTCACAGCACTCACTGGCTGAGCGCCGTACGGCTGGTCTCAAAAAGGACCAAAAAAAAAAAAAAAAAAAAAAAATAATCTCC
>NW_007730431.1:65725-79992 GCF_000696425.1 Galeopterus variegatus
AAAAAAAAAAAAAAAAAAAAAATTCATCTGCCAATTGACACTGTTACTTTTTTCTAAGTTCCCTTTGTGTGTGCCCCGAATTTCTCAGTCTTAACTTCTTATATTTAGTGACTTTGATGTGCAATATTATCTTATTATCCAAGAAAAAAAAAAATCCCACCCCCCAAAGTATGTATCAAAATAACGTGACAATTTTCGTTCTGTAGTAGAAAATAATGAAAATATATCTATTTAAAATATACTTTTTGTGATTGAGTTTAAATAGGTCAGTTATAATTATTTTACATGTTGTTTGTGTATGTGTGTGAAATTCAGGCACTGTATTTTAGTATATACTTATTGTTTAAAGCTAAACTGTCACTGTACATATATAAATCTAAAGGTACTGTTTTGTTCAAATTTAGTTATATTTAAAATGCTCAGAACAATCAAAATATTTATGGTATTTTATACAAAATTCCCTTTACATTCTCTGTTATAAAATATTAATGATATTCTAGTATTTTAATGAAATATTAGAAATCTACATAGACTGAACCTTAAAATTGTTATCTTCAAGGGACAAAATTTTTAAATGATCACAGGATAACATCTGTTTTAAGGAGTCAATGGATAATTATTGAACAAGTACAAAGTTGTTTAGGTCATTATTTTTCATCAGGTTTCAATGCAGAGTGGCACAATGAAGGGGATGACAGAATATTTGGAGTACTAAACATTAAAGAAACCTCAAAACTAATTTTTTCATAACATTTTAAAATCTACAAAAATGGTAAGTGAAAATGATCACATATGCATTCATCAGGGAAATCCTGTATCTTTTAGAATTTCACATCCCTTGGGTCACTAGAAGTGAAATTGCTATCCCTTTTTTCAGGCTTATTTGAATGGTTTTTCAACTAGGACTCTTTAAAAACTATAAATTTCTAGTTTTGCCATAATTATGCATCACCTGACAGCACCAAGTAAGGTTAAAAGATTTCAACTGAGTTTTTATATGTGTCCCTTTATTTTGTGTGTGTGTTTTTTATATATTTATTTTTATTGTGTATATTTAAGGTGTGCAACATGATGTTTTGATATGCTTATACATAGTGAAATGATTAATACAGACAAGCAGATTAATATTCATTATCTCGGGCCGGCCCAGTGGCGCACTGGAGAGTGCGCCACTTGGGAGCGCGGCGGCGATCCCGCGGAGGGTTCAGATCCCATGTGGAGACCGGTTCCCGCTCACTGACTGAGCGTGGTGCGGGCGCAACACCGAGGGTTGCGATCCCGTTACAGGTCAGTAAAAAAGACAAAAAGAAAAAAATATATATTCATTATCTCATATAGCTATCTTTTTGTGTGATGAGATTACTTAAAATCTCCCCTTAGCAAATTTCCAGTATATAATACAATATTATTAACTGTAGTCCTCATGCTATACATTTAGATCTCTAGATATATTCATCCTACATAACTGCAACTTTGACCTACATCTCTCCATTTTTCCTTGCCACCTACCCTTAGTAGCCATCATTCTACTGTTTCTATATATTCAATTTTATTTTTTAGCTTCCACGTATAAGTGAGATCATGAAATATTGTCAGTCTGTGGCTGGCTTATTTTACTCTCAGTGTCCTCCAGGTTTTCCCATATTGTTGTAAATGGCAGGATCTCCATCTTTTTAAATGTTAAATATGTATATATTTATGTATATCTCACAATTTCTTTATCCATTCATCCATCAACCAACATAAGTTGTTTCCACTATCTTGTCTATTTTAAAAAATGTTGCAATGAACATGGGAGTACAAGTATCTCTAGAAGGTGTTAATTTCATTTCCTTTGATATATTCCTAGAGGATTGCTGGGACATCTGATAGCTCTATTTTTTCATTTTTTGAGAAACCTCTATACTATTTCTTATAACGGGCACATCAATACATTTCTTCCAATAGTGTACAAGAGTTCCCATTTCTTCACCCCATTGCCAATACTTATCTATTGTCTTTTTAATAATAGCCATCCTAACAGGTGTGAGGTGGTATTTGTGGTTTTGATTTTCATATTTCTGATGATTAGTAATTGAGCACCTTTTCATATATTCATTGGCCATTTTTATCTTTTCTTTGGATAAATGTCTTTTCAAGTCCTTTTCCTATATGGTTAATGGGTAATGGGTTATTTGGTTTTTGGATAATGTTTTAGGATACAAAATCAACATATAGAAATAAGCTGCATTTATTTACACTAGACACCTGACTGGAAAAGAAATCAAGAAAACAATCCCATTTACAATAGCATTAAAAAAAAAAAACAACTTTGATTTAAATTTAACCAAGGAGGTGAAATATCTGTATACTGAAAACTATAAAATATTGGTGAAAGAAACTGAAGACACAAATAAGTGGAATGATATTTCATGTTCATGGATTGAAAGAATTGATATTGTTAAAATATCTATTCTACTTAAAGTGATGTACATATTCAACATAATCCCTATCAAAATTCCAATGGCACTTTTCACAGGAATGGAAAAAAAGTTCTAAAATTTATTTAAAACCACAAGAGACTCTGAGTAGCCAAAGTAGTCCTTAGAAAGGGAAAGTTGGAAGCATCACACTTCCTAATTTCAAATTTAGTAGTGATCAAAACAGTATGGTAATAGCATAAAAACAGATGCATAGACCAAAGAAACAGAATAGAGAGCCCAGAACTAAACCCAAGCATGTTTAGTGAACTAAGTTTTGACAATTCACCAAGAAGGCAAAATAAAGTAATGACAGTTTCTAATAAACGCTGCTGGGAAAACTGGATCTCCACATACAAAAGAATGAAATTAGACCCTGTCTTAAACCATAAGCAAAAATCAACTCAAAGTCAATTAAAGATCTAAATGTTAGACCTGAAACTGTAAAGCCTTTAGAAGAAAACATAGGGGAAAAGCCCCTTAACATCGTCCTTGGCAATGATTTTTTTTTGTTTTTGGATATCACACAAAAAGTTCAGTCAACAAAAGCAAAAATAAGGGCCGACCCCATGGCTCACTCGGGAGAGCGTGGCACTGGGAGTGCAGCAGCGCTGGGAGTGCCGAGGCCGCGGTTCGGATCCTATATAGGGATGGCCGGTGCACACACTGGCTGAGCATGGTGCGGGCGACACCACGCCAAGGGTTGCGATCCCCTTACTGGTCGCCAAAAAAAAAAAAAAAAGCAAAAATAAATGAATGGGACTGGATCACATCAATATAAAAAGATTCCACATAGCAAAGAAAACAGTCCACAAAATGAAAGCACAGCCCTTTGATTGGGAGAACATATTCGAGAACCATATATCTCATAGGATGTTAATATCCAAAAATAAAAGGAAAACGCACAACTCAAAAAAAAAAATCAACTTACTTTTTAATAAAGAAGCGAAATAAGCTAAGCACAGAAAGAAAAATATCTCGTCCTTCCCTCATAAGTGGGAAAAAGGAAGGAAGGAAGGAAGGAAGGAAGGAAGGAAGGAAGGAAGGAAGGAAGGACAAAATAATACATTAAACTTCCAAAAAACTAAAAAAGAACAGAACTGTGGTTATTAGTGGTGGGAAAGAGGGAGAGGGAGGGGAGTTGGCAAGAAACTAGTTAAGGGTCACAAAGATTGATTACGTTTTGTAAATATGAGTATACTAATTGTCCTGATTTGATCACCCCATATTGTACACATGTATTGAAATTTGATTATTTACCCCACAAATATCTATAATCAATTATCTTTCAATAAAAAAACTATCAAAAAAGAATTTATTTATGCCAGTTTTTTTTGAGTACACGTATTATTAAATTTTACCTATTTATACATGATATGCGTTTTCAACACATGAATAATTCCAAACGAAAATCTAGAAATGTTTTGAATATGCATGTAGAATGGTAGGTGAATATGTAGAATGATAAATGGATGGATGAATGGATAGATATTAGGTTAATAGAAACATAGATATCTGGAGAGCTAGATTCAGAGAGCAGCCATAGTGAAATGGTTAAACTCAAAGGTTATGAAGTACAACTATCAGCATTCAAGTATTAGTTATGACATTTACTAGCTATATGGACTAGGGGGATTTATATGATGTTTATGTCTTGTTTTTCTCTTCTATACAATGGAGATGCTTAATTTCAGTATATCTGTTGATGTGGATGTTGTGAAGACTAAATCAATTAGCCCAGGTAAAGAGGTAGTAGTATATTAGTTAGCCAGAGCTGCCATAACAAAACACCACAAACTGGATGTTTTAAATCACAGGAGCTTATTTTCTCACAGTTCTAGAGGCTAGAAGTCCAAGCTGAAGGCATCAGCAGTTTGGTTTCCCCTGAAATCTCTCTTCTTGGCCTGTAGACCACCGTCTTCTCACTGAATCCTCACACGGTTTTTTTTCTCTGTGCATGTGCATCCCTGGTGTGTCTTTTCCTCTTATAAAGACACCTATCATATTGGATTAGGACTTCACACTTATGACCTCATTTAAACTTAATCACCTCATTAATGGCCCTATCCCCAAGTATGGTCACATCAGGGGTTAGGGATTCAACATATGAATTTTGGGGAGAGACAAAATTCAGTCCATAGCAAATACCAAATGCTGTTAGTGATTGATACGTGATTATTTGGACCAATGACTGAGCAAAGTATAATGGCCAAAGTGGAAAACTGATTTTATGTGCAAATGAATAAAAGTTCCATTCATTTTACATCTTTAGAGGTCTTGGAAAAATACATTATGTAGCCATTTGTGGTTCCTCTGCCCAAAACCTAACATTAGCATGGAGATGGCTATTTCAAGCTGTAATCAAAGCTTTGATAGCCCTGAGCATCATCCAAACTAATGCTGGGTTCCAAAACCTCATAACGCCTGAATTGTGAGCAATAAAATCAAATAAATGTTAACTCTGCCTCTTTTGTCTGGCTTTAAAATATAACATTATGCCTAAAGCTATCTGTGAAGGCAAAACAAATGACTGAACACTTCTTGTTCAACCTACCCTGTGCAGTCAAGGGTAACACTGGATAATTCTACATCATCTAATTGCAATTGGTATCTTAAGGGAAAAAAATTAAAGGCATTGAAATATTTTAAAAGAGGGGATATTTCACATTTATAAAACAGTTTTTTAAATAGAGAGATCACATTGAAAGGAATTACATTAAGAAAATATTTCTGTATTGCAGTGGATTTTAAAATCCAATATTTTATTAAAGTTGTCAGTAAATAGTAAGAATTTCTGCTCTTCCAAATAATACCAATGGTTAATAAAATGTAATTAGCCAAGGATACTATAGAAATAAATTTGTCTGTGCAAAGATTAATGTGTGCGTGCTACATATATACATGTATATACATATGTATAAACTTATGACAAAAAAAGAAAAGTTAATTGCAACATTCTTTATTTTTCTCAATTGAATAATGAAGTCAGTGATTAATTTAAGTTCCCTGTATATCAGGTTTAGCATGCTTGAACCTTCTCAACTTTATCCTTAAATTCGCAGGCAATCTTTTTTTTGCCTCATTTACTTCCTTTGTTCTCCGTGATTTTTATTGTTTCCCATTTAGCCTTATCAGTTTTGAACACTAGGTTCATTTCCATCTCTATCTTTTTCTATTCCAATTATTTTCAACAAAACATACATTTTTATGCGCTTAGTTTGACACTTGACATAGTTAAATATCATCTTTGAAAATTTCCCTGGTGAAACACAGAAAAAACACAAAGCATTAGACATTTTGGTGGTTGAGTGTCTCAAGGAGCACCCACGGCTCCACTGTGGAAGACAGAGAAGACGATAATGAGAGGGCAAATGCTGGAGACTGACAGCAGCAAGAGGCAGTCCTTGAGGATTCAGTGTTGATCTTCCAAACACGTGTTTTGTCTTAAGTTCAATTGTTCATAATATGTTCATTCTAAGATGCTTTTTTCTCTTGACAAAAGTTTTCCTCGTATCTCCCTTTCATTTTCTGAAGACTGACCTCAGGTTTCAAGAGAGGTTACTTATGTCTGTCCCACCACTTGCCAACACGTTTAGTTAACAGGGAATTGGATTTACCATATTTTTCTGTGTGTCTGGGGAAATCTCTGGAGTACTATGCACACTGCACTCCAGATAAAATCCTGTCAAAATGCCACAGAACCTTCACGGATTAGTATAATAAACTATTGCTTTCCAGAACACGTTCTACTTACAAAAAGACTGTTAACAAAAACCCACTCTAGATATTTTTTTGAAATTCATTTCTCTGATTTAATACGTGTAGCTTCTTTACGATATTTTATGGAAAAATAAAACATGAGCGATTAACATCTGTATCTTTTAGATGGTGAACTAACATTTTGTCTGATATATTCAGAATATTGTGTAGTGTATTTTCTAGTATAAATACTAATTAAGTATGATAATCTCATCTGTATTATTCAGCTGAATTCTTACTACTAATTATTATATTTCACAATATTTTGATAATATTTAAATAGAGAGATCATGAAAGTACCTGAATTTTGAGTGACACTTTAATGTAGGCTTTTTGAAAATTCTGTTCAAGCAGGTAGTACTTCTCACCTACTGCTGATATTTTCCTTCATGTTGAGGAAGCTCATTACTGCAACACTCTCAGCTTCTCTCTGCCCATATTTTAAAATCTATCTTAGGAAAGGTGCTGTGGCTTATCCAGTTTGGAATCTTCACAAGAGAGCATGTACACTCAGCTTGGCTCTGTTCTTACACTTCTTAAATTTTGCCTAACCATAGAAAACACACATTTTGCTCTATTGTGCCAGGAATTGGTCTGCATTTTGTAGAGGGACATCTGCCCTAGCCTGGCACTGCTATTCTGTGCAGCTTTATCGGGAGGCTAACTTGGCTTTTTCATCAAGATTTACTATCACTTTACACTTGTATGAATAATAAATGTGGCATATTAGTTTTTTGTGGCTTGTCACTTATTTCTGAACTGGTCAAGTGTGAAGATTCTACTAATTTATTTTTTTATAATTTTATATATTTATTTATTACAAATATTCATGAGATACAAAGCTGTTTGTCCCCACTCCTGCCCATGATGTGAGGGCCAGATACATACTAGGGGCATACCCATTACCAGAAATTTCTTTTGTGCCCTTTGTCCACTCCCAGTTGTCCCCCAACCTCCCTCCCCTTCCCCCTCTCCCCCTCTACTCCAATTTGTAGCCCTAGGAATGTTCCCTCACTCTGTCGTATCACGGCACTGCTATGGTCTTTATTCCTGCCTTCCTTTCTCTCTTAGCTCCCACATATGAGTGAGCACATGCGGTATTTATCCCCCTGTGCTTTGCTCATTTCACTCAACAAAAGTTTCTCCAGGTTCATCCATGTTGTTGCAAGTGAGAGACTTTCATTCTTTTTTATGTTAGAGTAGTATTCCATAGAGTGTGTGTGCGTGTGTGTGTGTGTGTGTGTGTGTGTGTGTGTGTATACCACGGTTTCCTTATCCAATCATCTATTAATGGACACTTAGGTTGGTTCCATATCTTGGCTCTTATAAACAAAGCTGCAATAAACATGGGAGTGCAGGTATCTCTTCAACATGATGATTTCCATTCCTCTGGATATATACCCAGAAGAGGGATTGCTGGATCATATGGAAGATCTTTCTGTAGTTGTTTGAGAAACCTACAAATTGTTTTCCAAAATGGTTGTACTTTTGGACTTTAGCCATCCTAACTGGGGTGAGATGGTATCTCAGTGTAGTTTTGATTTGCATTTCCCGGATGTGAGTGATGTTGAGCATTTTTTCAGATAAGTGGATACGGAAAATGTGGTACATCTACACAATGGAATACTACTCAGCTATAAAAACAAATGAAATACTGCCATTTGCCACAACATGAATGGACCTTGAGAGAATAATATTAAGTGAAACGAGTCAGGCAGAGAAAAAGAAATACCACATGCTCTCACTTATTGGTGGTGCTAAAAATAAATAAATAAATTCACTCACACACACAAAAAAAGAAAAAAAACTGGGGGAGGGAGAAGATATAACAACTACAATTTTTTTGAAGTTGTTACAACAAGCAAACGGAAAGGACATTCTTGAGTGGGAGGGGGGAGAGGGAGGAGGGAGGCTGCTTTTGGTGATGAGCCATAATAATCAACCACATTGAATATTGACAAAATAAAAATTAAAAAAAAAAGTGGGACTGTAAATTGTACTAATTTACAGTCCCACCAACAGCACAGGAGTGTTCCCTTCTCTCCACAATCTCTCCAGCTTTGCTATTCACTATCTTTTTGATTATAGCCAGTCTAACTGGAGTGAGGTGGTATCTCAATGTGGTTTTAATTTGCATTTCCCTGAAGACTAGTGATGTTGAGCATTTTTTCAATTATCTGTTGGCCATTCATATGTCTTCCTTTGAAAAATGTTTATTAAGCTCCTTTGCCATTTTTTTAATTGGGTTGTTTAATTTTATGGTATAATTGCTTGATTTCCATGTAAATTCTGGATATTAGTCCATTCTCAGATGCATAGTTAGCAAAAATTATCTCTCACCCTGTAGGTTGTCTTTTCACTCTGTTGATTGTTTCCTTTGCTGTGCAGAAACTTTTTAGTTTGCATATGTTTAGTTGCATATGTTTATTTTTTCTTCTGCTGCTTCTGCATTCAGGCTCATGTTCATAAAACCTGTGCCCACACCTAATTGCTGAAGTGTTTCAGCTATAGTTAACCTTGGAGATTTTACAGTTGCAGGTCTTATACCTAGGTCTTTAATCCATTTTGAGTTGATTTTAGTGTATCGTGAGAGATGCATATCTAGTTCCGTTCTTCTGCATATGGATATCGATTTTACCCAGGACCACTTGTTGAAGAACCAATCTTTTTCCCAATGTAGATTTTTGTTGCCTTTGTCTAATAGCAGAAGGCTATAAGCCTGGGGGGTGATTTCTGGGTTCTCTATTCTACTTCACTGGTAAGAATGTCTACTTTTGTCCCAGTACCATGCTGTTTTGGTTATAATAGCTTTGTAGTATAATTTGAAGTCAGGCAGAGTTATGCCTCTGGCTTTATTTTATTTATTTATTATTTGCTCAGGATTGCTTTGGCTGTTTGGGATCTTTTGTATTTCCATATGAAAGGTAAGATTGTTTTTTTCCATTTCCGTGAAGAATGTCATTAGTATTTTGAGGGGGATTGCATTGAATCTGTAGATCGCTTTGGGTAGTATGGACATTTTCACAATGTTAATTCTTCCAATCCAAGTGCAAGGAATATCTTTCCATCTTTTTGTGTCTTGTTTAATTTCTTTCAAAAGTGGTTTATAATTCTCATTGTAGAGGTCTTTCACCTCTGTGGTTAAATTGATCCGTAGGTATCATACTTTTTTGCTGACAATTGTAAATGGGCTTACTTTCTTTATTTCTCATTCTGCTAATTCATTAATTGAGTATATAAATGCTACTGATTTGGGGCATTTATTTTGTGTCCTGCAACTGTACTGAATTTATTGACCAGCTCTAGGACTTTTTTAATAGAGTCTTTAGGTTTTTCTACATATAGTATCATGTCATCTGCAAACAGGGAATGTTTGACTTCATCTTTTCCAATCTGGATTCCCTTTATTTCTTTCTCTTGCCTGATTGCTCTAGCTAGTACCTCCAGTACTATGTTGAATAGAAGTGGTGGAAGTTGACATCCTGTCTTGTTCCTGTGCTTAAGGGGAAGGCATTCAATTTTTCCCCATTCAGAATAATACTGGTGGTGGGCTTGTCATAAATTGCTTTTATTGTGTTAAGATATTTTCCTTCTATACGTAATTGGTTGAGAGTCTTTATCATGAATAAATGTTGAATTTTGTCAAATGCTTTTTCAGCATCAATTGAGATAATCATATAGTTTTTGTCTGTGAGCTTGTTGATGTGATGTATCACATTTATTGACTTTCATATGTTGAACCATCCTTGCATCCCTGAGATGAATCCCATTTGATCATAGTGTATAATTTTTTTAATATGTTGCTGTATTCAATTGCTGATATTTTGTTGAGGATTTTAGCATCTATGTTCATCAAGGATATTGGCCTGTAATATTCTTTTTTTGTTGTTTTGTCTTTATCCAGTTTTCTGTCAGAATTATTTTGGCCTCATAAAATGAGTTTGTGAGAATAGTGTCTTTTTCAAATGTTGGGAATAATTTCATGTGAATTAGTATTAACTCCTCTTTATAAAGTTTGATAGAATTCAGCTGTAAAGCCATCAGGACCTGGAAATTTTTTTGTTGGAAGATTGCTAATTAATGTTTCAATCTCCTTGCTTGTTATTGGTCTGTTCAGGTTTTCTATCCCTTCTTGGTTCAGTCTTTATAATCTATATGTGTCTAGAAACTTATCCTATCATCCAGATTTTCAAATTTGTTGTCATACAGTTGTTTATAATAGTCTCTAATGATTCTTTGTATTTCTGTGATATCAGTTGTAATGTCTCGCTTTTCATATCTGATTTTGTTATTTGGATCTTCCCTCTCCTTTTTCTTGTTAATCTCACGAATGGTGTGTCTATTTTGTTTATCTTCTCATATAACTGACTTTTAGTTTTGTTGATCTTTACTATTGCTTCTTGCATCTCTAATTCATTTAGTTCTGCTCTGATCTTAATTATTTCTATTAATCTACTGCCTTCAGGTTTCGATTGTTGTTATTTTTCAAGCACTTTGAGGTGTAGTGTTAGGTCATTTATTTGAAGTCTTTCCTTTTTTTTTACATAAGCATTTACTGCAATAATTTTGCCTCTTAGTACTGTTTTTGCAGTATCCCACAAGTTTTGGTATGATGTATCTTTTTCTTTCTATTTTTTTGGACTGGTAAAGGGATCACAACCCTTGGCTTGGTGTCGTCTGCAGCATGCTCAACCAATGAGCACACTGGCCATCCCTATACAGGATCCAAACCTGTAGCTTTGGTGCTATCAGCACCACGCTTTCTTGAGTGAGCCATGGGGCCAGACTGGTAAGATGTATCTTGATTTTCATTAGTTTCTAGAAATTTTGTGATTTCCTTTTTAATTTCTTCTTGGACCCATAGGTCATTCGGGAGCCTATTATTTATTTTACATGTACTTGTATAGCTTCCAGTGTTTTGCTTATTTTTTTATCTCCAGTTTTAGTCCATTGTGGTCTGAAAAGATTGTTGGAATGATTTCAATTATCCTAAATTTGCTGAAACTTGATTTGTGACCTAATATGTGGTCTATTCTGGAGAATGTACTGTGAGATGATGAGAAGAAAGTGTATTCTTTAGATGTTGGGTGGAATATTCTGTATATTTCAGCTAAGTCCAGTTGGTCTAGGGGGTAGATTAAATCCTGTGTCTCTTTGTGGACTTGTTGCCTGAAAGTCCTGTACCATACTGAGAGAGGGGTGTTAAGGCCACCTACTATTACTGTATTAGGTCCTATCTCCTTCTTTAGGTCTAAGAGTGTTTGCTTAATATATCTGGGTGCTCGGGTATTGGGTGTATACGTGTTTATGATTGCCATGTCTTCTAGCTGGATAGTTCCCCTTATCATTATTTAATGGCCTTCTTTGTCTTTTTTAATGTTTTTGTTGTAAAGTCTATTTTGTCTGATATAAGAGTAGCTACTTCTGCTTGTTTTGGGTTTCCTTTTCCACAATATATCTTTTTCCATCCCTTCACTTTTGGTCTATAAGTGTCTTTACAAGTGAGGTGGATCTTTTGAAGACAGCATATACTTGGATCTATCTTTTTAATCCAGTCAGTTAGTCTGTGGCTTTTGAATGGGGAGTTTAGTCTATTCACATTTAGAGTAGTTATTGAGAAGCGTTTTTTAATTCCTGTCATTTAAATGCTACTTGTTCAGGTGGATTATCTATCTTTTGATCATCATTTCCCCTTTTATTTCTCTTCTTCAATGTGAGTTGGGAATTTAAGGTGGAATGATTTAGCTTCTTTCTCTTTCTTGCTGGCATTTTTATTTTAACTGTGGGATTTGCTCTTTCTTCTGTATTCATGATGGTGTTCACAATTATTCAAATTCCAGATGAATGACTCCCTTCAGAATTTCTTGCAGTGCTGGTTGTGTGGTGGTAAACTCCCACAACTTTGTTTGCCTGGGGAATACACTATTTCTCCCTCATTTCTGAAGGAAAAACTTACTGGGTAAAGAATTATTGGCTGGTAGTTTTTTTCTTTTATTATTATGACTATATCCTTCCACTTTCTTCTGGCCTGTAGGGTTCCAGTTGAGAAGTCTGCTGTTAGTTTGATGGGGGTTCCCTATAAGTGACCTGATGCTTTTCTCTTGTTGGTTGTAGAATTCTCTCTTTGTCTTTGAGCTTTGCAAATTTAACTTTAATATGCCTTGGGGAGGATCTTTTGGGGTTGAATCTGTTTGGAGACCTTTGAGCTTCCTGGATCTGAAGGTCTGTATCTTGCCCTACACCTGGGAAGTTTGCTGTTACTAGTTCCTTGTGTAGGTTTTTGAAACCTTTTCCTTTCTCCTGCCCTTCAGGAATACCCACAATTCGGATGTTTGAGCACTTGAGGTTGTCTGCTGTCTCTCTTACATTTTCCTCATTATTTTTAATTCTTTTTTCTTTCTTTCTTTTTTTTTTTTTTTTTGCCTATCTGGGCTATTTCAAAAAGACCATCTTCAAGCTCTGCAATTCTTTCTTCTGCTTTCTCTACCCTCCTTCTCAAACTCTAAGTTGTGTTTCTTATTTCACTGAGTGAAGCTTTCATTTCTAGAAGTTCTGCTAGACTCTTTTTTTGGGTACTATTCTCTTTGTAGATTTCCTCCTTCATATTCTGAATGTTTTTTCTTGTTTCATTGTGTTTTCTAATTGAGTCTTCCTTTATTTCTTCAAGTTTTCTTAAGATCATTGCTCGAAATTCTTTTTCAGACATTTCAAGGATTCCCTCTTCCATGGAGTCTGACTTTGAGGCATTACCGTATCCCGTCGTTGGTGTCATTTCTTCATGATTGTTTGTACTTCTAGTATTTTTTTCTTTTTGCTGATGCTAGGTCATTTGGTAGGAGGTTTGCTTCTACTATTACACTGAGGTTGGCTGTGGACTACTTAACAGTGAAAAAACAAATAACTTGATTAAAAAAATGGTCAAAGGAACTGAATAGGCTTTTCTCAAAGGAAGATATATGAATGGCCAACAGACACATGAAAAAATGTTGAACACCATTCAGCATCAGAGAAGTTTGAATCAAAACCACATTAAGATACCATCTCACCCCAGTCAGACTGGCTATCATAAAAAAGATGGAGAAGAACAAATGCTGGTGAGGATGTGGAGAAAGGGGAACACTGCTACACTGTTGATAGGACAGTAAATTGGTGCAGCCATTATGGAAGATGGTATTTAGATTCCTTAAACAACTTCAGACAGTATTGCCATGTGATCCAGCTATTCTACTGCTGGGTCTATACTCAGAGGAATGGAAAGCATCATGTCAAAGGGACATGCTTGCACCCTCATGTTTATTGCAGCTCTATTTACAATAACCAGAGTTGAACCAACTTAAATATTCATCAACAAACAACTGGATAAGGAAGATGTGGTATATGTACACAATGGAATATTATTATGCCATAAAAAAAGAATGAAATTCTGCCATTTGCAGCAATATGGGTGAACTCAGAGAAAATTATATTAAGTGAAATAAGCCAGGCACAGAAAGAGAAATACTGTATGTTGTCACTCATAATTGGGAGCTAAAATAATAAACAAAAAAATAAAAGAAAGAAAGATACAACATTCACAATAATACATTGAACTTTCAAAAAGAGAACTGAGGTTACTAGAAGTGGGAGGGGGAGGGAGAAATTGGTAAAGGGCCAGGAAGAGCAATGACAGTGTGTATTATTTAATATAATAATTATTCTGATTTGAACATCATATTGCTCATGAGTATTGATATTCAGCTCTGTACTCCACAGATATGCACATTCAACTATGTACCAACAAAAAAAAATTTTTTTTAAAAAAACTATTACTCCTTTGTTTGATAATTAACTAGTTTAAGAAACTCAAAGCAAATGAAATGGTTTCAAAACCTGAATCCAGCTTGACATTTATCTTAGTAATACTCACAGAGGTAGAAGTACTATCGTATTCTAAAACTCTATGACCAGGAGGACAAAAGTGGTTGCTATCAAAGCGTAATTAAAAAAAAAAAAAAAAAAAAAAAAAAAAAAACTTTCCGAAATACTTTACTATTACTCTTTTTTTTTTTT
>NW_007730431.1:80949-134553 GCF_000696425.1 Galeopterus variegatus
AAAAAAAAAAAAAAAAAAAAACTTTCCGAAAAACTTTTTTATTACTCTTTTTTTTTTTTTTTTTGGTGAAAAATGTTCCTTTACATACATTGAGCCAAAATAATTGGAGTAACTAGTTTCGTTGCAAATCCAACTTTCTACATTTCTAGATAAATAAATTAGCATTGCAATTGCAAACTCTTTATTTAAAGCCAAAAACTGATTCCCACATTGTGGAAAATATGGAAAAATAGCAAAAGTACCCAAGGAAAGAGAATGCATAGGAGATGCAATTTATAATTTAATCACACATGGATACAAGCAACCTACTTTTTAACAAAAGAGAAAAATTATCAGCGAAAGGTATAGATTTTTCTTTTATGAGAATGGACCTTACTTTGAACAATCTTATATATATATATATTTTGACTATTTTTTTCTTTTGTGTACTTCCAATGCATTCCCAATTCTATCTCCAAGAATAATTATTCATTGATATAATAACAATAATTTACTATATATTATCCTTTTCTGAAAGCTGGCCCATGGAGATAAGCACTCATAACTAAATGCACATACTGTAGGCAAAAAATCCACTAAGGAAATTTGGAACCAATATTTCTATAGAAATTCACAGCATGATACAAAGCAGAGCTTTAAAAAAAATGTTACCAACATTATAGGATTAGACTTAATGGGAATCTAGGGTATTTTCCTCCCAATGGCAAGCAGAAAAATTGATTCGCTTTGTATTTTTCTCCAGAAAAAAAAATCACTATAATGTGATATTAAAAAACATTTTATTTTGTGTTTTAAGAATTTAGAGAATTTTATTTTCATAGTAGTATAAAATCATAGACTATGCTAACATAGTACAGATGTCAAGATGAAATCCCAAAAAGCTTTCTTTTATTATTATTATTTTTTTCCTTTTGTCTTTTTTCGTGACCAGCAATGGATCGCAACCCTCAGTGTCGTGCCCGTACCGGACCGGGACCAGCAACGGGATTGCAACCCTCGGTGTTGCGCCCGCACCTCGCTCAGCCAGTGAGCGGCCGGTCTGTATGTGGGATCCGAACCCTTGGCGGGAGTGCCACCGCGCTCCCAAGCGGCGCAATGTAGCAGTGCGCCACCGGGCCGGCCCCCAAAACCTTTCTGAACTTCAAAAGAAAACATAAATAAATAAGTCATTTGGAATGACAGCAACAATGAAATAAATTATGTTAACCACAAAGTTCTATAAAAATTGGCTAATCCTAAGTAAATGTGTCTGTATATTAAGAGACTCACTGAGGGTTAATTTAAAAATTTAAAATTTCAAGATTTTTGTTGTTATTGTTATTGCTATATATTACCAAATCCCAAACTTTAGATTAGGGTTACCTGTAATCAAAGTCTCTTAGATATTTGTGTAGTCTCATTTTTTATGAGTCCAGATACAGCTACTATTTAAATAGATTAATAATAGTTACAGAATTGTGTATATATTATGTGTTGTTCAGTGATGTGCCATTAAAACTGCTTCCTGGGGATGGGGATGGTGATATATGTTGTTTGTTAATTTCCTTGTTGTAAATACTCTGGTGATGGCTGCTTTCAAGTTACCAATATGATGTCATTGAACAGGAGTCAGAAAAAGATGTTTACGTTTGGCTTTTGAAAGCCAGTGTGAGCTAGTTCCAGCAAACAACTCTATTTGTTGGAAGGATATTCTGCAACACTTTGAGGTAACACTCATCTTTTAAATATGTGAAAATTGTGATGTTCAGTATGGTTAAACTTACTAAGTGCATGCAGCTAGAATAAGAAAGTGACGATTCAAACTCCAGATCTGTCTCCCTACAAAACCCAAAATCTGTTTACATACACACACACAACCTTAAGGTAGGATTTTTGTATGGATGGAGAAAGATTCTAACTCTAAGAATAATATTGCAGCCCTTAGATATTTATGCCAATTGTTTTCTTTTCTACTCATTTAATTATATGGACTCAGCAAACAAGAAGCAAAAATGAAACTTCATTGCTTCTTACTAATATTTACATCATTTAAAAATTGCACAATATAAGTTTTAAGCAGGATTTCTTAAACAGGAGTTTAAACAGAAGTTTTAAAATTATTCAAGATGCTTGATACAATGGCATGTGGCTCTCTCTGTTGTTCTAACTCAAATATTCAAGTCTTATGAACAATTACTAAGCTTCCTTTCTGGATATAAATATGACTATTCTTTTTTTATGCAACCAATTGAGCAAGTATAATTTGCTTCCATACCTTATTCAAATTTATGTAGGTCTAAATTTGTATATCAGGCTATATTCTACCTCCATTCATTTGGTAAGTAGACCAGGTCACAGAAAATCATTTATAACTTGTATGCAATATAAGACAACTTTAAAGAGTGCTGCTTTTATATGCCAATTCACTGTACTAACATACTTCTGCAAATGAAAACTTACTACCATTTTAGAATCAAAAATTAAGATTGAAATCTGTAGAGCAGTGAAGAAGTATAGATTGACCAAATCAGAATTTCCATTTTATTTTCATAACTTATTTGATATTCTTTTTAAATTATGACTTCTGTTTTATCTCAGAGGAAGTTTTTCAGATTTCATAATGCTACATTTTATTTTGGCTTTAAAATTCTAGTAGAAGAAAAGAAATCAAATGACATATTTCATGTCTTCTCTGTCCTCTGTAACCAAATTTTTAAATGCACTTTCTTTGGTAACTTCGATTCACTGGAGATAATCAGAGCTTATAATATTCCTAATCATTCCATTTTTAGAAATATTATGCCCAGTTTATATACATGAATAGCATCTTTAAAAAGTGGCCTTTAAATATGAGCGAAATGAATTTCTCCCAATTCTGAGTCTATTCTTCACTAAAGAGGGACAATTTTACTGAAGAATGCAAATCCCACCCATCAAAGATGTTTCTTTACTCAAATCTGGTGCTAATGTTTTTATCCCTTGAAGGGGTTACAATAAATCTGCAGTTTCTTATTTGCTTAAAGTAGTGTTTCTCCAAGTGTACTCCTGGAACTGAACTGAAGCATTCAATGGGAATTACTTAAAGTAAAATGATGGTCAAATAAATTCTGGAAATGTACAGCTGAATAGAAGTTAAATGTTTTTTTAATCACATTTAATTCTTTATATAGAACATCTTCAAAAATGCTTTTTATGTTCTTTGGAAATTACACTAGGTAACTCTGCCATGGAAATGTGTAATGGAAGTGAATGCATATTCTGACTTCCAGGAACAGTGCCAAAACATACTTTGGGTATCCTCTTTCCTGAGTCGATGACATCAACGTAGATGGTATTTGAAAGCAAATCTAATATTGGATTCTAATTATTCAAGCTTCTGTTCATGACTGTTGCAGTCTTGAGTAAGCAAAGCATGGTTAACAGCCTTAATGTGTTTCTTTATCCAGATTACTGCATACAGTTAAATCTAGGCCCCAGACTAATTTTCTGAGCTCAGGTTTGCCTCTCTCTGCCTTATCAAACTTTTGCCTATTTGCTTCTCTCTGACTCTTGAAATATCAGCTTAGTTTCTGCTCAGTGTCTAATATTTTCAATATATGGCTTAATGTGTATACTAGAGTTGAACAAATTAGGAAATCCATTATAGATTATGGGAACCAGCTTTTTCATGATTGGAAAAAAGAAGCTACAAATAAGTAAAGGTATATGGCTAAAGTGAACTCAGTTATGTTGGACTGAAATTGTGGAACTCACGGTTGGAAAAAAAATCACCTAATAAAAATTTCCCCCACCCTCACGAAAAGCAACTACATAGCAAATGCGATACTTCAAAATAAACAATTTGTATTAGACAACCCTTGAAATGATTTTCAAATATGGTAAAGTAGTTTTGAAGTTCTTTTATCTAATTTTCTCTCAGATTGACTTTATTCTTTCTTTTTTTTTTTTTGATTTTTTGTTCTCTTGGTTCTTTCTCTGTCTTTCTCTGTCCACACACATAGACACACACACACACACACACAAAGACACACACACACACACACACACAACACATGCATACATATTTATGTATATCTTTGGACTCTGTGAAAAACAAAATAAAGCAATATAACCAAATAATATGTAAAGCATAATCTAAGAACTCATACTAGAAATAAAAGTATAATTGAAACTGCATATTAAAAGAGTTCATGCCTTGTGAATTTTGACCTGGAAACACCAACTCCAAGATGTGTCCTATCGAAATCGTTAGACAATAAAGATTTAAGAAAAAAAAAAGTCTTCCTGTGAAATCTACTAGAAAATGAGCTTCATCCAATTAAGAAATGATACTGGAAATTTTAGCAAAATGTATTCATAAGTAAGTATAGATTGAATATACATAGTTACATATTATAGATTTTATATGCATTTGTCTATATTTACCAACATACTGATATATTTTATATAAATATTTGCATATATTTATACATACATATCAAGTATATTTACCTATTTATTTATACATTTAATTATAGGTCAAAGACTAAAAGTGTGGGATAAAGGTGGCAACCAATATATAACTGACATACATATTGAAAAGGTATAAATAATACAAATGGCATAGAGAATCCAAGGATATTTTTTATAGTTCCACAACAAAATGTAAAAAGTTTAAGCAAAGAAAAAGAATAAGATCACTATAAACATTAGTATAAACATAGCTACTAAAACAAAAATATAAATTTCCTACATGTTAGAACAAGAACACTTGAAAAAGGAAATAAACCACATGGAGGAACACAATAAATATAACATGAGCTCCAAAACTATCAAAACAAAAAATATCTTGACAGAATTAAAACTAAGCACATCTGTTATATCACTAAATGGGAATGGGACTGCCACCTATTAAAAATAAATAAATAATTAGATTGGTTCACTAAGCAAAACCCATCTCGATACTGTTCATACCTAAAGCAAAGTGATTCTGAAAGAGTAAAATTTAAAGGATAAGAAATATATACCATCAATGAAAAAGAAAACAAGAAAGGAGCCTTTCCTATTCTGATACCAAAGAAGGCAGAATTTAGGCCCAAGATATGAAATATGGCAACACAGAACAATTTTAAATTCTGAAAGTGACATTCACAGTATATAACAGTTATGACTATCTACACAACACAGTAAAAAAAGAAAGAAACCAACTTCATAAATCAAAAATTACATGAGAGTCAAGGAGAAGTAAAAAGAAATATATTTATAAAGAAGGCCTTTAGCACACCATTATAAGTCCAAAAAACAGAAAACAAATCAAGAACACAAATAGCAAGAAAAGATTTAAAAAATCTAAACAGTATTATAAAAAGATCATAGATCTTATGTATATGTACCAGCATTTAAAACCCAATATTAGAGAATATAATTTTATCTCAAGTAATTATAAGATTCACAAATGTTGATCATATATTAGAACATAAAAAAAATATCAAGTTCCATGAAGAAATGCAACCAATATTTTGATCAAAATGCAATGAAGGGCCAAGCCCGTGGCGCACTCAGGAGAGTGTGGCGCTGGGAGTGCAGCAGCGCTCCCGCCGCGGGTTCGGATCCTATATAGGGATGACCGGTGCGCTCACAGCGCTCAGTGGCTGAGTGCGGTGCAGCCGGTCTCAAAAAGGACAAAAAAAAAAAAAATGCAATGAAAATAAAAACATAAAACATTAATTAAAAAATCAAATTCAACTACTCAAATAAAATGAGTAAATTTCATAAAAATGTAACTTATCAAAACTGACACACAAAAAAATAGAAAACAACTTAGACCTGATAAAGAAATTTAATTTATTATCACTCTGCCACAACCCCCAAAGAATACTGCAGATCCAATGGTTTTAGTGGTAAATTCCATAAAACCTGATAGGAGAAATAACACAAATTTATAGAAAATGTTTCAGAGTCAATGTACAAAAAGAATGAGTATCGTAATGATGAATAAGCTAACTATCCTGATCACATATTGTACACAATTATTGAAAATCAACACTGTACCCCAACTGTATATATAATAAATTATCTATAAAAATATAGCAACAATAAAACTATTGTTCGAAAATTTTTTAAAAAGTATATGTAAATGAGGAATTACAGCAAGATATGCAAAGGTTTAAGAATGAGATAGGCATGTTACTTGGAGAGTTCCTAGCTTTGGAGAAAGAAAAAGTTCAAGTTTAAAAAGAGGTAGAGGTTGATATGCTACTCCTCTGTTATTTCTCTTTATCAATTATGTGATCCACTCTGAATTTCTACTTATGAAAAGCTCATGTATATAATGGGGTTATCTAAACATGTAATTGTGTCTAGAAATAGATTATTTCTGCTCTCTCAACAATAGTTCAAAAAAACATTCTGATAGTCTTTATTCCTTAATAACCTGTCTCTATAACAGTCTTCCAAGTGGCATCTGAACTGGAGAGCTAATTTAGGCAAATGCCATGGGACATTCTGAACCAGGATAAGCATAAAAAAGGTTGCTAAAAAATGTAATATGTTCATGGAGTTTTCCTGCCTCCCACCCACTCCTCCAACACTGGCTTAAAGTTAAATTGCTTTTATTTAAACAATAAAATGGGAGTACAGTGGGAAGGAAGCAGTGACTGAGAATGGATATATAAATGTATCTGACCTTACAAGTTACAATAAATATACCCAGCCAAACTAAAAAATAATAAATAAATAAATAAATATTTAGAATGCAAAGAAAATCATTGCCTGACTTGTACTATTATGAGGCTAGCATAACCACACACAAAAAAAGTATTTAGCAAAGACATTACCAAAAAAAAAAAAGAGAGAGAGAGAGAATTCTAGGCCAATGTTCCTTATTAAGATAAATAACAAAATCCTTATTTTCTCAATTCAGTAGAAAGCCAGGTAGTTATTTGAAAGAGTGAGGACTGAGGATAGTTCATTGGAATTTTGAAGAGAAAGGAGAAAAGTACAAAAAATGTGCATAAGGATAAATGAATGAATAAGGGAAGTACAATAGTATGACTGGTTGCTTAAGAAACTTCTGTTACGGTGGTCATGGTATGATGTAGCCTAACTTTATGGCTAAAAGTGCTTCTACAGAAGCATAGGGATGAGAAATGGTTTCTACTTCAAAGGTGTGTTCTCTTTAATACATTTTCCAAATATGCTAGTCATGCTATTTTAGAAACTGCAATTTATCTTGAAAATGGTTATTAAATTTTGTAGTAAACTGCTTTAAAACCTCTCAAGTCAAAATTAATGGGCACATACTTTACAACTGATTGTCTTTTTAAAAAGTAGATTTCCAAATTTAGCAACACATATAAAATTAAGTATAAAGTCTAACTTTCACCAAACATGGGGACTATTAAACAGAATTGATTTTCTGTAAATTACATGGATAAAATGTTTTCAGAAATTTTTCTTTAAATCCTTTATCTTAAATATATTAAAACAAAAATTGTTATCTAAGAAATCATATATTTTTATGTAAATATTATATTAGTATATGAATAATTTATATTCAGTGTTTCAGACATCAGAATGAATCACCATCTTTGGTGAGTCTGAAGATATACTTAGGAATCTTTATTGCTTGAACACAAATGGAGATGCTTTCATTATTATGGAAATATTATCAGCATACTACTTTAAAACAGGTTAATGTATGGAGAAGGAATACATTAAAAGACTTTTATAATTCAATCCTGTTCCAAGAAGCAGTGGTAATGTTATTTATGGTTAAATAATTATAAATAAATTTGTATTAAATTTAATTTTGCATGTAAAATCATGGTTTATGGAAAAGTTAGTCAATTACAACATGAACCACTCTCAATAAAAAAGACAGCTTGAGAGTCTATGACACAGAATATCAAGTAAGAGTTATAGTATTAGAAAGGAATATACTCAAATAAAAAAGCATCTGGTGTAATATGTTTTGCTTCCTATAAATTGCTGCCTTCAATTTCTTGGCAATGTAAATTAATTCAGAAAATGTGTTCCATACTGTGTGGTGTGACCTAGATTATAAAACAGAGGAACAAAGAGTAAGATTGTACTTGAGTGAACTCACTAAAATAGCTCAATAAAATTTGCATGCTTTTCAAATAAGTTGTGTTCAGAAAATCGGCTATAATTTGTTAGTACCTTAAGCCTCTTCTATATGAATATTCTAGATTGATACATCTTTCTTTCCTACTCTTTTTTTTTTCTATACATATTTGTAAAAAAGAAAAAAAATCCTGAAACAGCAGAGCCCAAAATAAAACCCAGTGTGGTCAAACACAGAGTACAAAGCAAACTTCTTTATATTACACTTAATTTATGTTTGCATTGAATGGATTTTAATATTCCTGTACATCTTATTACAAAAAATTCAGAGTTTCAATAAGACCACTTTGATACAGATATGAATTTTACAGCATGTGAGACAAGTGGCAAAGTTTTTTCTAAAGGTGGAGGACCAGACTTGTCAAATGTCCAACACCTTGCTAAACACAAGAAGAAATAAATAGGTATAAATAAAATAAACAGAATGGAGAAAGAAAATAAAAATAAGGAAACCAAAGTACAATAAAGTCAAAAAGAGTAAATTCCTGGGGCCTTCGTCGGCAGATACAAATCATTCTAAACTTTTTAATTTCATGTTTCCTTTAGTGTATGAGTAAGATTTTTCCCAGTGTCCTGAGACAAAAGAAATCCTAGTACGCAGCAGCTACACTGTATTGAGAAGTTAAATCCAAACAATGTCATCAGGATTTATGACAACTTCTAACAACTTAGTATCCCTTTGAGAAAAGTACACAGAAATAAAACAAAATTATTTTATTCTTAAATAACTACAATTTACTAATAGAATGTGAGTGCCCCATGTATACTGCAGAACTTCTCAAACCTTGAGCTTTTCTGAAAACTCAGCTTTGCAAAGATGTGATATAATTCCACAAGGTGAGTGGTCCTAGTAAATGTGTGCTCTTTCCTTAAAACACTGAGGAGGGTGTTAACCTGAAAGCAGCTACTTTATCGTAGGCCTCAAAACTTGGACTTTTGGTCATAATGCCAAATGCATAGACATTAGGGCAAAGCCAAAAAGCATTAGAGTCAAGACGATGTCAAATTAGGAGGTTATATATTTGTGCGGGGGGGGGGTGCACATGTGTATATATATGTATATATGTACGTATCTATGTGTATATAAACACACACATATCAGTTGGACTTCAATAAAAATGAAAAGTAATCAAGATTTCTACTGTCTGTTGAAAACATGAAATACACATTTACAGAAACGAAGGGGCATTACAAAACAAGATTATATGCATTTTCTCATTAAATTTTATTACATCTTCAAAATTCCACACTCACAGCTGCTGTTAAAACATTTCCCTCATATCTTTACACAGGCCCTTCAGTGTAATGCTACCCTTAATTTTTCCTTTTTTCTCATGCTCTATTCACTCACTGCTCCTTTTCAAAATCCCCATGCCGATGCAAGCGGCTGACTGCCTGCATAGCATCCAGGAAAGTGTAGTATAAGGTCATTTCTGACTATACACTTTTCCTGAGTCTGAGGAACAGACCTACTAGAATTCTCATGCATAAAACTCTGCAGATCCTTGCATAGACAAGTAAACAGTAGACTACAATTAAAAAGTGATAAATTTTAAGGGGAAAAGCTCAGGAATCTACATAAATATATAAAAGAAACACATGATGCAGATTTTTTTGTCATGAATTAAGTAGAAATTTCCAGAGACAGTGTCACATAATTTGATACTTGACAAATTAATGAGAATGTAACAGATGAAAAAGCAGGATGAGGAAGTATAGTGTGACTAGAGTACAGAGTGCAAGGGTTCAGAAGTCAGGTTTGATATGCAGTCTGAGTCATAACATGTAGGGCTTGTAAGTCATGCTATGGAACACACAGGTTGAGATTAGTATTATTAAAAGATGGGGGCTCTGGCTGCAATTTGGACTGGCCTTCTAGATTATAAGGAATAGATAGTTCCTTACATCAACTCAAACAAGGGAAGGGAATGTAATTGTAGAGATAAACATCCGGCAGCAAGAGGGAAAAGAATCTCATAGAAAAGGATGAACAAGGACGGCAGTGGAAGAAGGTCTTGTGGAGACTGAGGAATATGGGCAACTCAAAAAACCTCAGTAGAAAGAGGATATAGATCTTCTCTAGTACACCCATTTTCTTCAGTCTGATTTTTCCTCAGTTAGTTTGCTGGATGATTGTTTATAAACCCTGCATCTTTTCTTTTTGCACATTGCTTCTATTTTTTTCATTGCTTTCGTCAGGTTATATTTGTGACCTCTAATGTACCTGATGGCTTCTTTCTATCTATACATGTTTTAGCTGCAGTTCCCAGGATTAACTGAACTACTTACTATTTCCCAGATTGGACTCCAAAGAGAGAGAAAGAGAGAGGGACCAAGATACTAAGAGACTAAGAGACACTGAAAAATCGAGATTAATATGCATAACTTGCCATTTAACAATGATGAAAAATTTATAACTCAATTGCTTTAAAATCAATGGCCATTTCTATTAGGTAAACATAAGTACTTATGATGTCAGCTCTTATGTAAACTTAAGTTTGCACCATGAGCAAAGCCAAAGGGTTTGATAATTCCTCTTAAAAGAAGCTGTAAAGTAAGACAGAGAGAAGCTGGGGAGAAAATATAATGATTTCTAATACGAAATAAGGATAGCAATGATCTAGAGCTGTGGCCAAGGAGAAGAAGATCATTAGATGGATCATAGGAATGTGTGATGCTCAATTAGACATTCCTATTAAATGACTAGATATAAGATCTAAGAGAGATAAGGGAGTTAAGTATTAGTAACCATACTATACAAAGAGAGTTATCTAGCGATAAATTTCAGTAGTATATTGCACACAATAGCTGCAACATGTAAAAAGGGCTGGAGTTAAGTTTCTATGCACCTTTATCAAAAATAACTTTCTGTGGTACGTTATAATAATTAATGATAATTGTGTTAATTATATTAACCATTGAAATTGATAGAGATCGATTATTAATTTAAGACATGCGCTCACAACCTGAAGAAAAAAAAAACTATACCTATAATTATTTATTGTTACTAAATGTTTATCATAGGTTTTCCCAAAAGGTCCATGCAGAGTATGGAGAACATGATTACACTGGGCAATTAATAGAATGCTTTCAACAGTGGGGCTGACTAGCCAAAACATCAGAATATAAGTCCTTGTAATCAAAAAAGACAGGTAGAGTAAGGTTCCACTTTGAGACTGTTACTTATTACCTTTTTATATTGTCATTCATTTGTGACTAGAATGTAAGTTTCATGGGTATAGGTTCTTGTTTTGTTTTTCATTAAAAAATACACACACACACACACACACACACACACACACACACACACATATATATCAGTGTTGTATTCCCAGAGCCTAGAATAGTACCTGATACATAATAAGTCCTCAACAAATATTTTATAAACATGTGAATGTATATATATATATACCTGTGCTAGTGGTGAAAGCAATGAAACAACATAACCTGAAACTAAAAATAATTTGAATTTTTATTAATGCTTTGACAGTGTTCTTTATTCAACAAATACTTAGACATATTTTGAGGACTCTGGATATTCATTAAATAACAAGAACTAGTTTATTGAGAGCCTGTTAGAATAATTGTTGACATTATCTGATTGATTTTGAAAGTATAGCCCATTTACTTTTATTGAATACCATTTTTTAGGTAAAATGTTTTAATCGCCTTTCTTTCTTTCCTCTTCTTTTTTTTTTTTTTTTTGCATCCTCTGGTGGATGCAACTAATTATTATCCCCTAAATGTCTTGGGTAGGTACAAATAATTATTAGTTTTTAAAATGTCTTTTGAGAATAGTTCACAAAATGTCTTCCTAGAAATGAAATACAGTTGTTGCTCAGGATCCACAGGGGAGAAGGGGATTGATTCCCAGAACCCTGCTAATACTAAACTCCATAGATGCTCAAATTCCTTATATAAAAGAAAATGATGTAGTATTTGCATATAACCTATGCATATCCTCTCATATACTTCAAATTATCTCTAGATTACTTACAATACATAATACATGCAAGTGCTATGTAAATAGTTGCACTGCATTTTTATTTGTAATATTTGTATTTTTTTTGCCACAATATTTTCGGTCAGTGGTTGGTTGAGTCTGGGGATGTGGGACCCATGGATAGAGGGTGCTATCTCTTAACTCTTTAATTTTCCAATAAATTATTTTGATATGCTGTTTTAAAAGTAAAAAGTGAATTTATAGAATTCAAGGGAGAAAAATTCCAAGTCAGGACGAAACCTGTAACAAGATTATTACAGTCATGAGTGGTTTAACAATAGGGATACGTTCTGAGAAACATATGTGAACATCACAGAGTGCAATTACTACACACCTAGGCTATATGGTGCAACCATTACAGGTAATCTTATGAGACCGCCATCACATATATGGTCTGTCATCAATCAGAACATCATTATGTGGGGCATGACTATGTTTTTATTCCAATATCCTTAATAGTTGTTATAGGAGGGTCCTTTCTTGAATTGATAACTATTTTATGTACCTTCCCCCAATTTTTTTTCCTAAATTTCACTTATTATCAATATTGATCATCAAAATAAGACCTCAAATAGCTCACATACTGAAATAGAAAGGAGAAAGCTTTATATCTATTCTCTTTCATATATACTTTCATATATATAATATTCTGGGCTGGCTGGTTGCTCACTGGTTACAGCACAGCCTTGTAACACCAAGATCATGGGTTCAGATTCTCAAACAGGACAGTTGCCAAAAAAAAAGAAAGAAAGAAAAGAAAAAATAATTGATTTCATATACATAGTATTCTTATTAATAGGTGGAAGAATACTTTAATGTATCATTGTTGTCCAAATCCTCAGTCCAGTTAAAGAGAATAATAGCTAATATATAGTAGCCCTTATTCTGTATGGCACAACATCTTACTAGGTTAACTCATTTAATTCTAATAGCTACACACTGAATTTAACATTACCACTCCCATGTTTTAAATAATAAAGCAGAGGCTTATAGAGGAAAGTAACCACTTAGGTCACACTGCTACTAAGGGTGGGGCAGAAGTGGCTCAGGAGTCTTTACCTTAACCACTGCGTTAACTGCCTGTACTTTGCTTTTTGTCCTCTGCTGTCAAACCACTCTAGACCACTGTATTCTCTCTTTGGGACCAGTTCTTCTCTGACTGGCTTTTCATTTCCACTCTTTCTTCTACATAATTTACTCCCCATACAACAACCAAATGAGAATTTATGGCTGCCCTGCTTAAAATCTGTGATGATTTTGACTTGTCTAAGTATGAATTTCAATCCTTAGCAAAACCTATATCATTTGAACCATGCTGAAATCTACACCAGAGGCTTTCAAATATGTTTGTACAGAAAAATCACCAGGGTGCTTTTAAAAACTATTGATATCAAGGCCCGACCCCTGACCATTTAAATAGAATCTCTGGGCATGCGGCCTACCCAGACAATTGCTATGTTCAGTCAGAGATGAGAACTCTGCCACTAGGGCCTCCTTTGGGACTACTTTTCACTCTCTAACATGAGCCTTTTCTGTTGTGTTAATTAACCATGACCTAATCCCCTTTTATGCAATTTTCTTTTATGTTACTTACGCACTTGTAATAATAGTGCTCTATTATAGTGTGATAGTTTTTACAATAAAGCATAAGCCCAATGATGGCTGATACCATATCTCTTTGCTTCAGTATTTCATCTCTGATGCTGAACACAGGCTCTGATACATAGAAGGTACCCAGTAACAATAGAAGAAAGAAAGAAAAACATAGATCTGATGGTGTGCCTTTTTGCTTTTAAAAAAAAATTATCCTAATTTCACTTGTAAAAATGTGCTTTACATTGTACAAAATAAACTTGACTCGGACCTCAAGAAAGTTAGCAGATGTTCCAGGGATTCACACCAAAGCACAATATGACTATTCCCCTCTGCAAGTGTGTATCACCACTGTACATGAAAATAATGTTTCTTTAAAAACTATCCTACCAGCCAGCAGAACTGTGGAGCTCCTCACAGCTCCCTCACCCTGCAGCCTCGAACCCAGGCAGGGGGGGAGATCCAGGCCCTGCCTCTGTGTTCTGAAGCAGCATCGTGCAGGTGAGCCCGCTGGTACCAGCCAGCAGAACCTTGTTGCTCCTCATGGCTTCCTCACCCCACTGACTGGGACCCAGGCAGGTGGGGAGCTCCAGGCCATGCCCCCATGCTCTGAACCAGCATCACACAGGTGAGCCTGCCCGTACTAGCCAGTGGAACTGCACGGCTCAACGCAGCTCCCTCACCCTGCCACCTTAGACCCAGGCAGGGGGGTATCTCCAGAACCCACCCCTGCATCCTGAACTGACAGAGCACAGGTGAGTCCACCGTTAGTGGCCGGCAGCAACACCAGCCCCAGCCAGCGGAACTGTGCGGCTCCATGTAGTCTGTAAACCCTACCTCAGACTCAAGTGGGGATCACCAGCCTATGGATCTGACCCACTGAGTTTGGCCCAGCAGAACTCCATGGAGCTAGGGGCTCATTCTGTGACCAAAGAATCTCCAAAGGGAACCCAGGTGGTCTAACATAACCACCACCACACCTACAGTCCAGAAAACACAATTCACCCCCACAGTAGCAACCAGGGCTACTACACAGCCAACCTCAGTGTAATAGAAGAAGCAAACCCCATATCAAATGACCTAGCATCAGCGAAAAAATACTAGAAGTACAAACAATCAAGAAGAAATGAAACCACCGAAAGGATACAGTAATGCCCCAAAGTCAGACTCCATGGAATAGGGAATCCTTCAAATGTCTGAAAAATGTCGAGAAATGATCATAAGAAAACTTGAAGAAATAAAGGAAGACTCAATTAGAAAACACAAGGAAACAAGTAAAAACATCCAGAAAACGAAGGAGGAAATCTACAAAGAGAATAGTACCAAAAAAAAGAGTGAAGCAGAACTTCTAGAAATGAAAGATTGACTCAGTGAAATAAAAAACACAACTGAGAGCTTGAGCAGCAGGGTAGAGCAAGCAGAAGAAAGAATTTCAGAACTTCAAGATGGTCTTTTTGAAATAGCCTAGACAGGGAAAAAAGAATTAAAAATAATGAGGAAAACATGAGAGAGATAACAGACAACCTCAAGGACTCTAACATCTGAATTGTGGGTATTCCTGAAGGGCAGGAGAAAGGAAAAGGTTTCAAAAACCTACTCAAGGAACTAGTAACAGCAAACTTCCCAGGTGTAGGACAAGACACAGACCTTCAGATCCAGGAAGCTCAAAGGTCCCCAAACAGATGTAAAGCCAAAAGATCCTCCCCAAGGCATATTAAAATTAAACTTGCAAAGCTCAAACACAAAGAGAGAATTCTACAAGCAGCAAGAGAAAAGCATCAGGTCACTTACAGGGAACCCCCATCAAACTAACAGCAGACTTCTCAACTGAAACTCTACAGGCTAGAAGAAAGTGGAAGGATATATTCAAAATAATAAAAGAAAAAAACTACCAGCCAATAATTCTTTACCCAGCATGTCTCTCCTTTAGAAATGAGGGAGAAATAGTGTATTTCCCAGGCAAACAAAGTTGTGGGAGTTCACCACCACATGACCAACCCTGCAAGAAATTCTGAAGAGAGTCATTCACCTGGAATCTGAATAATGGTGATCACCATCATGAATACACAAGAAAGAGCAAAACTCACAGTTAACACAAAAATGCCAGCAAGAAAGAAAAGCTAAATCATTCCACCTTAAATACCCAACTCACATTGAAGAAGAGAAATAAAAGGGGAAATAATGATCAAAAGATACATAATCCACCTAAACAAGTAGCAATTAAATGACAGGAATTAAAAAAACGCTTCTCAATAACTCCTCTAAATGTGAATAGACTAAACTCCCCATTCAAAAGCCACAGACTAACTGACTGGATTAAAAAGATAGATCCAAGTATATGCTGTCTTCAAAAGATCCACCTCACCTGTAAAGACATTCATAGATTAATAGCACTGTAAAGACACTCATAGATTAAAAGTGAAGGGATGGAAAAAGATATACCATGCAAAAGGAAACCCAAGACAAGCAGAAGTAGCTATTCTTACATCAGACAAAATAGACTTTACACCTAAAAATATTTAAAAAAAACAAAGAAGGCCATTAAATAATGATAAAGGGAACTATCCAGCTAGAAGACATAACAATCATAAACATGTATGCACCCAATACTGGAGCACCCAGATATATTAAGTAAACACTCTTAGACCTAAAGAAGGAGATAGGTCCTAATACATTAATAGTGGGTGGTCTAAACATTCCTCTCTCTGTATGGGACAGGATTTCCAGGCAACAAGTCCACAAAGAGACACAGGATTTAATCTACCCCCTAGACAAACTGGACTTGGCAGAAATATCGAGAACATTTCACCCAACAACTAAACAATACACTTTCTTCTCATCATCTCATGGTACATTCTCCAGGATAGACCACATATGAGGTCACAAATCGAGACTCAGCAAATTTTAAAAAATTGAAATCATTCCAACAATCTTTTTAAACCACAATGGACTAAAACTGGAGATAAACAATAAGCAAAACACTGGAAGCTATACAAATACATGGAAAATAAATAATAGGCTCCTGAATGACCTATGGGTCCAGGAAGAAATTAAAAAGGATATCAAAAAATTTCTAGAAACTAATGAAAGTCAAGATACATCACACCAAAACTTGTGGGATACTGCAAAAGCAGTACTAAAAGGCAAACTTGTTGCAGTAAATGCTTACATCAAAAAAAATCGAAAGACTTCAAATAAACAACCTAACACTATGCCTCAAAGAACTTGAAAAACAACAACAATCTAAACCTAAAGGAAGTAGACAGAAATAATTAAGTTCAGAGCAAAACTAAATGAAATAGAGACCCAAAAAACAATATGAAAGATCAACAAAACTAAAAGTTGTTTTTTGAGAAGATAAACAAAATAGACAACCTTTATCTAGATTAACAAAAAAAGGAGAGAGAAGACCCAAATAACAAAAATCAAAAATGAAAAGGGAGACATTACAAGTGATACCACAGAAATACAAAGAATCATTAGAGACTATTATAAACAATTGTATGACAACAAATTTAAAAATTTGGAAGGTATGGATAAGTTTCTAGACACATGTAAATCATCAAGACTGAACCAAGAAGAGTTTGCAAATCTGAACAGACCTATAACAAGCAAGGAGATTAAAGTGGTAATTAGCAGTCTTCCATCAAAAAAAAGTCTGGGCCCAGATGGCTTTACAGCTGAATTCTATCAAACTTTTAAAGAGGAGTTAATACCAATTCACATGAAACTTTTCCCAACATTTGAAACAGACACTACTCTCCCAAACTCATTCTGAGGCCAACATAACTCTGATACAAAACCAGATGAAGACAAAACAAAAAAAGAATATTACAGGCCAATATCCCTGATGAACCTAGATGCTAAAATCCTCAACAAAATATCAGCAATTAGAATGCAGCGACATATTTAAAAAATTATAGACTATGATCAAGTGGGATTCATCCCAGGGATGCAAGGATGGTTTAACATATGAAAGTCAATAAATGTGATACATCACATCAACAATCTCACAGACAAAAACCATATGATTATCTCAATAGATGCTGAAAAAGCATTTGACAAAATTCAACATTCCTTCATGATAAAGACTCTCAACTAATTAGGTATAGAAGGAAAATATCTTAACACAATAAAAGCAATTTATGACAAGCCCACCACCAGTATTATTCTGAATGGAGAAAAATCGAAGGCCTTCCGCTTAAGGACAGGAACAAGACAGGATGTCCACTTTAAACACTTCTATTCAACATAGTACTGGAGGTATTAGCTAGAGCAATCAGGCAAGAGAAAGAAATAAAGGGAATCCAGATTGGAAAAGATGAAGTCAAACGTTCCCTGTTTGCAGATGACATGATACTATATGTAGAAAAACCTAAAGACTCTATCAAAAAAGTCCTAGAGCTGGTCAATAAATTGAGTAAAGTTGCAGGATACAAAATAAATGCCCCAAATCAGTAGCATTTATATACTCAATTAATGAATTAGCAGAATGAGAAATAAAGAAATTAAGCCCATTTACAATTGTCACCAAAAAAATATGATACCTAAGGATCGATTTAACCACAGAGGTGAAAGACCTCTACAATGAGAATTACAAACCACTTCTGAAAGAAATTAAAGAGGACACAAAAAGATGGAAAGATATTCCATGCTCTTGGATTGGAAGAATTAACATTGTGAAAATGTCTATACTACGCAAAGCAATCTACAGATTCAATGCAATCCCCATCAAAATACCAATGACATTCTTCACAGAAACAGAAAAATCAATCTTACCTTTCATATGGAAAAATAAAAGACCCCAAACAGCCAAGGCAATCCTGAGCAAAAAAAAAATAATAATAATAATAATAATAATAAAAATAAATAAATAAATAAAGCCAGAGGCATAACTCCGCCTGACTTCAAAATATACTACAAAGCTTTTGTAACCAAAACAGCACAGTAGTGGTACAAAAGTAGACATTCTGACCAGTGAAGTAGAATAGAGAACCCAGAAGTCACCCCCAGGCTTCCAGCCTTCTGCTAGTAGACAAAGGCAACAAAAACCTACATTGGGGAAAAGATTGCCTCTTCAACAAGTGGTGCTGGGTAAACTGGATATCCATATGCAGAAGAATGGAACTAGATATGCACCTCTCATCATACACTAAAATCAACTCAAAATGGATTCAAGAGCTAGGTATAAGACCTGAAACTGTAGGGCCGGCCCAGTGGCGCACTGGAGAGTGCACCGCTTGGGAGCGTGGCGGCGCTCCCGCCGAGGGTTCAGATCCCATGTGGAGACCGGTTCCCGCTCACTGGCTGAGCGACACCAAGTGTTGCGATCCCGTTACTGGTCAGTAAAAAAGACAAAAAGGAAAAAAAAAAAAAAAAAAACCTGAAACTGTAAAATCACTAAGAGTAACTGTAGGTGAAACACTTCAGCAATTAGGTGTGGGCACAGGCTTTATGAACATGAGCCTGAAAGCACAAGCAGCAGAAGAAAAAATAAACGTATGCAACTATATCAAGCTAAAAAGTTTCTGCACAGCAAAGGAAACAATCAACAGAGTGAAAAGACAACCTACAGAGTAGGAGATAATTTTTGCTTACTATGCATCTGGCAAGGGACTAATATCCTGTATTTACATAGAACTTAAGCAATTATACCGTAAAAAAATAAATGACCCAATTAAAAAATGGGTAAAGGAGCTTAACAGACATTTTTCTAAGGAAGACATACAAATGGCCAAAAGATACTTGAAAAAATGCTCACCATCACTAGTCATCAGGGAAATGCAAATTTAAACCACATTGAGATACCACCTTACTCCAGTTAGACTGGCTATGATCAAAAAGACGGTGAATAATAAATGCTAGCAAGAGTGTGGAGAGAAGGGAACACTCCTGCAATTTTGGTGGGACTGTAAATTAGTACAACCATTTTGGAAAACAATTTGGAGTTTTCTCAAACAACTACAGATAGATCTTCCATATGATCCAGCAATTCCTCTTCTGAGTATATATCCAGAGGAATGGAAATCATCATGTTGAAGAGATACCTGCACTACCATGTTTACTGCAGCTCTGTTTACAAGAGCCAAGATATGGAACCAATCTAAATGTCCATTAATAGATGACTGGATAAGGAAACTGTGGTATATATACACTATGGAATACTACTCTGCCATAAAAAAGCACGAAATTCTCCCATTTGCAACAACATGGATGAACCTGGAGAAACTTATGTTAAGTGAAATGAGCAAAGAACAGATGGATAAATACCACATGTGCTCACTCATATGCAGGAACTAAGAAAGAAAGGAAGGCAGGAAAGAAAAACCACAGTAGTGCTGTGATCCAACAGAGGGAGGGAACATTCCTAGTGCTACAAATTAGAGTAGAGAGGAGAGGGGGTGGGGAGGGAGATTTGGGGACAATTGGGAGTGGACAAAGGGCACAAAAGTAATTTCTGGTTATGGATATGCCCCCAGTATGAATCTGGCCCTCACATCATGGGCAGGAGTGGGGACACCAGCTTTGTATCTCATGAATATTTGTAATAAATAAAAAATAATTAAAAATAAAAAAATAAAGAATGTCATCTGAGACCCAAGAGAGGACCTTCACCAGAACCTGACTATGCTGGCATTCTGATCTCAGACTTCCAGTCTCCAGAAGTGTAAGAAATAAATTTCTGTTGTTTGTAATACATATATATATATATATATATATATACACACATATATATGTATATATATATGTATATGTATATTTCGCTTATGTTAAACATAATTTTTATAATAATTTTATATTTCAGATTACTATTTTAAAAAATAAAACAATTTTGCTTTAAAAAATAAAAAAAAACACTACCCTAGATTTCATAGAGTCTTAGAAGTGAAAAATCACTCCCTATAGACCTACAATTTGTGATAAAAGCTTCTTGCCTCAATTGGCTCTACATGTTCTGCAAAAAATACTACTTAACATTTGTATGAAAAAAGCATAAAAATAATACTTCTGGGCTTTTCACAAGGTATGTTTCATAATAATGAATTCGTTTGAAATATAAGAATGCATTTTCTAAAAGTTTACCCCATAACAATCTTTAGCAGATATTTTTATTGGTTGGTAACACAAAATAGTGAAAAAAAAATGGGAATAGCTCCGTTATTAGATATAATTTTCCTGTGGCTAAAATATTTTAGGGTACTTTAAAAACTTTTGTACCGCCCTTTTTGTACCTAGTTTATTAGTAATTAATAAAAATAAATAAAGAAAGAAAGAATAAAATACTCTTTGAAGAGTACACAGAACTTTAATTTTTATCTATGTATGTCTCGAAAGGAGCTGATATTTTCTCCAGTTCAAATATTAGCTTGGTGATACTAATGTTTGGTTTTAGGAGAAATTTTTTTTTTAATGTGGCAGGGGATTAACACTTTCATTTGGAAGTCTGCTCCATCAGTCAGTAAACTTTAGTGATGAAAACACAAGCACAGCAATCAATCAACAAAACGTGTCTATTTGGAGCAGGTCAATTGAGTGACAGACATCTGTACTAAGGACATGCTATGCATAGATTTAATCTGCTAATGAAGACCAGTATTAATGTTGGTAAAATAAATATTTATTAGTATTAGAGAAACTATTATTTTGAAATAATCTTCCAAGAGAAAATTGCATTATTTAAATACTCAATAATCTAGACTAATATCTAATCAACATAGCTTTTGCTAACAACCTATGAGTTTGTAATTCTTAGAAGTCATAATTCATTGTTCATTTTTATCTTAAGGAAGCCTCATATTTAGTCCAGTGCAGCAACTTAACAGATTATTGATCTATTATGACATTTCTTTACATATGATAGCAAATCACCAGTTTTAAATGTAAATAAAAAGTAAACAAAAGTATTTTATGAAATTATTTTATAAATATAGACAATCTGCCTGTTTTTAATTGAAGTTACATGTTTGTATTACTCATAATTATTCAAATAGCCATAATTACATATTCAACAAAACTCATGATTATTTGAATACATCATTATTTACTTTACTTTATATTAGGGCACTGGACCAAAAGTTTAAAGGATGTGTAGAGTTAAATCAGACATGTCTTATTTTCAAGATGATTACAATACATTAACAAAGATAAACTAAATATGAACATAAATAACTGTATTATAAGATAGAAAATCATGCAATATGAATGGTAGAGATAAAATGTTTATGAGGACACACAAGAGAAAACTCTAAAGCATAAAAAACAGGCTATTTTAAGTCCCCAAAATATTCATGGAAGACAAAAGAGTTATAACAGTATTTCCCCGTTGAGACAATGCTTCATGCATGTTCTGTATTTGTATAGACATAGAAAACATTTTATTATTTCCTGGGACGATATTTGAGTTATAATTTAGTTTACAATTCTTCTGATATGTTTGGAAATAACTAGGAAAAATAATTGGTGAAGATATATTTCTTCCTATAAAAGTGGCATGAAATATGCATTTTAATCATCAACAGATTTAAGAAACTACTCCAGAAAAGAATTTGAAACACAAATCTCTCATACAGCTGGCAGTTATTGCGCTTTATTTCTCTAATGCAGTGCCATCATAGTAAATGAAGAAAACGGGCTTTTTTATATTTTAGATTAGCCACAAGAGGGAACTCATAGAGACCTGTTAATGTAAGTGAAAAATATTAACAACGATAAAAAACGTTAGTCTGCAGAGTTCAAACAAAGTTCATTCTCTCTTATTATGTTACAGTCCTATGATTCGTGAAAGGAAGTTTTGAAGAAACCAATTAGTTTTTGTTTAAATCCTGAATTCATTTCATAACTATTTAAGGCTTTTGTGTGTCTTATTATAATATTTGATTATATGATTAATTATCATTTTTCTTAAAGCAAGGATTAGAGCTCCTATATTAGAAAAGGTTTTGAACTGACTCTGAGCTTCTTACACTGCAGTGTCACTCTGGAATATCGGAAACTGTTTAACCCCTCTGTATAAGATTTTTATCAATCTCAGAGGAATGACAACAACAGTTTATTTTTATTAAATGCTAATTTTTAGGTAATATATTTTAATCATTTTTTTCTTTTTTTTTTGGCATCCCTGGGTAGGCAAGAATAACTAATATTTCTTAAATGTCTTTTGAGAACAGGTCACAAAAAAGGTCTTCCTAAAAATGCAATACAGTTGTTACTTAGTATCCACAGGGGAGAAGAGGATTGGTTACAGAACCCCCCTCTGATACCCAAATCCTCAGATGCTCAAGTCACATATAAAATGGCCTACTCTTTGCATATAACCTGTGCACATCCTCCCCTATACTTTAAATCATCTATAGATTACTTATAATAACTTATAATAGAATGTAAATGCCATGTTACTAGGTGTTGCATTGTACTGTATTTTTATTTGTATTACCTCCATCATAGTATTATGGTTTTTGTTTTTTGCTTTATTCCCCCCCACCCCCAGCCAAATATTTTCCATCTGTGGTTGGTTGAATCCGTGGATGGGGAACCCAGGGATACAGAGGGCTGAATGTGTATTAATATTCACATCCTTCAAAAAAGGCTTCGAAGTCTGTGAATGATATATGATTATACCAAAAGTAAATAGTATAATAATTATATTATAGTATTGGCATTTTAGTTTTTACATCAAATTTGGCCCTGGTGTAGCCACGGCTTTTCACTTAAAATTTATTCCCTGTATAAACTGCTCATTCTTTCAGTAAAATGTCATAACTAACCTCTCATTGTGTTTCTTCCTATCTGCCTTTTAAAGACAATGCCTGACGTAGAAGTCACTAGTTGTGTGCCTAAGTTGTTTTTCAGGATCCTTGGAGTTGGCTGGGCACAGCACCCACAGGACTAGGCTGGCTGAGTGAGCAGACTTCTCTACGGGGCCTGTGCAAATGTCTGATGGGCGGCCTTTTGAGGTCAGAAGGCTGAAGATCCACCTCCAGATCCTGCTCAGTCTGCCATTTTCTGGATATGCAGAGACATGCAGAGGGCTTGCTGCTGTGCAGATCACTGGGGAACTCCCTCAAACCATTTAGCCTGCCCCCACGCCTTGCACAACCCATTTCCACTTCCCTATAAGTATATGTCTTTTCCCGATGTGGACAAGATGGATTTGAGATATATATCTCCTGTGTTCTCACATGGCCATCTTGTGAATAAACCATTTTTTTTCTGCTGCAAAGACCTGCCCATGCTGCTGCATTTGGCTTTTCCTTGTGTGGGCAAGTGAACTCCATGTGGTTCAGCAACACTGGGAAGATATTGAAAGGGATTTTATACCCGATAAATTCAGATAGAATAATTGCCAAGATTGAATTTGAAGGTGTCTTACTTCTTGACTTTTCTTTCCTCTGAGAGAAGCTTAATTTCAAATGTTAATTGGGGAAGAGAGACAGATAGTGCAAACCATTAGCACCCAAGGTGAAATGCAAGATAGTGATCAGGGAATCTGTAGGTAAATTAGTTTGCTGGTTCTTTTGCTTATTTGGTGACATTTTGTGTCTGTAGCTCATGGCAAATAACTAAATATATAATTGTCTAAGTTATTATTATAAAATAATTTTATAGTTTAATGCTACATTTTTGTTGTTTTCTTTTTTGGTTTTTGTGGATGAAAATGCATTTGTGTTAAAAAAAATTCTTTATATATGGATATAATATATTTGATTGTAGACCTTAATAACAGAAAATAGCAGTTGGTAATAATACAGCAATTATGTCACATTTTAAGCAAGTACATCTACTGAATCAAAAGCAAATAAATAAATAAACAAGTACTACCATATTATTCATCTAGTGTAAGAATACACTTAAAACAATAAATAATTTCAATGTCTGCTCCTAAAATTGAACACCCTTAGATCTGGGAAAGTATCTCTGAGAACAGGACAAGGTGTCTTTATAGTTAAGAAAAGGGTGTATTGAAAGCATAATTTAATTATCTTTACCCAAACTCCAAAAATTTTAATAAGAGCATGAAGCATTAGCTGGTTGATAAAAATTAGACTGAAGACCATTTCTGCATCATTGTGGATATGTTGTGAGTCCAGAATAAACACAATGGCAGTCATTTTTGAAAGAACTTCATGCTGTTAAATTTTGAACTTCTCTTGTTAAAGAGAGACATAATAAAAAATTTGTTAGCAAAACACTTTCATCAGTGTCTTATTAAAGATTCTCCACATTTCAGACAATAAAATTTATGTCAGAGAAATCAAGGTTTTATATAACTTGTAATGACATAAACCAACCTGAAACCTAGGCATCTGGATTGACATCTAGGTTATATTTGGATTGCTTTTTTCTTGCAGTGTTTGCAAGTTCTAAGAGAGAATATGTCACTGGATATCTCAGAATGACTAAGACCTTAAAATTTCAGTGCAAACTTGACTGATCATAATTACCATATGAAAAAGATTTTTTTAATGCCATTTTATTTGTCCCACCTTACAATGAAAGAGTAGGAATTTCTCTGTATGGGCATTGAAAAAGTCTCCCGCATATGTACCATTTTGCTGAAATGTCATGAATTTTAGCATGTGACTCTGTTATTCTTATAGTCAATATAAATTAATTTAATATGTTTTTCTTAATCCTAGTGTGGAAAGCAGAAAAATAACCTGCCAGAGATGTCCACATCCTAATTCCTGGAACCTGTGAATAAGTTCAGTTATATGGCAATGGGGAATTAAGGTTGCAAGTGGAATTGAGATTGCTAATCAGCTAATCATGAAATAGGGAGATTCTCCTAGATTATCTAGATGGGCCCAATGTAATGACAAGTTTTCTTAAAAGTGACAGTAGGAGACAGAAGAAGAGAAACGGGGGAGATTTAACCATGAACAATTGTCAGAGAAATGCAACATTGCTGGCTTGGAAGATGAGGAAGGAGACCATGCTCAAATGAATGCAGGTGGACTCTAAGCTGGACAAAAAGAAATGGATCCCCCAGACCCTGACAGAGCCTTCAAAAGAGAGTGTAGTCTTGCTGACACCTTGAATTGAGCCCCATAAGAACCATGTTGAACTTCTCACCTACAGACTGTAATACAATATATTTATGCTATTTTAAGCACTAGACTTGTGGTAATTTGCTACAACAGCTACAGAAAAATATTAAAGTTTTTGGTACCCAGAAGTGGTGAGCTATTGTAATAAACACCTAAAAATGTGGAAATTGCTTTAGAATTGAGCACTGAGAAGAAGCTGGAAGAATTTTGAGGAGCATGATACAAAAAGCCTAGGTTGCTTTGAGCAGATATTTAGTAGTGATATGGATGTTAACAACGCTGCTAAGGAAGATTTAGAAAAAGATATTTCCTCAGCAGTAGTGAATGGACTATAGAAATATGGACATTAAAGGCATTGTTAGTAATGAAATAGGATAGGCCTAAGCCAGTGAACAAAACTGACTCCATTTTCCCTGCAGAGGACATTTTGTTACTTTTCCACTCCTCAGTAATTAGACCCCCAGGGCACATAGTTACCTCATGGCCCTGATAAAAGTGACCTAAAGAAACCATTTGGGCATAACTGCCCTGATAAAATAAACTAAATAAGAGGGGAACATATATTTACTGAGTTGCAAAACCCCTTCACCAAGGCATGTTTAAATATAACTGTTAGCTTTGTTTAAAACTTATCATTAACTACCCATTCTTTCTTTTCCCATAATGGTAAAAATTAAATTATAGATTAACCTTGCAACCTCTTTAGGAGTTACATGCAAGATGCTCCTAGAACCAACCTGCCTCGTAACAACCATAAAAATACCAGAAATTCTGAAAGCATGATTCTGACATCAATCGAGGAACTGCTTGCTTTTAAAAAAAATCCCTTCCTGAACTTCCCCCAGGCAGCTAGCCCAGCTCCTGCATGCACACAAAGCTTCAAGGTGACTGCTGCAAGGACTTTCCTGTGGTGGTGATAATGAGCAACACCACCATCTTGGACTACTGAGGAGCTACAAGGACCAAAGCTCCAACTCAGCATGTGTCCATGTCTGCATTCCTTGTCCCCTTACCCTATAAAGGACCCTGAAGAGCAACCCTCAGAGAGCTAGCTTCCATATAGCTATTGCCCTTACACATAAGTCTATCTTCTCTTTTAAAATAAAGCATTGCTTGCTTTACTGCTGGGTGCATTATTCATTTTTATGAATTTGATTTCTAAAAGCCTAATAAATAAGGGTTCCAAAGGAAACGGGGAACATGTTATGGGAAATTTGAGGAATCATGTCCCACAGTTATATGAAAAGCTAAACTTGTAAGTGAGGAAAATAGACATTTAGCTGAAAGAATTGCAAGCAAAGTGTTAAAAGTAGGACCTGTTTTCTTCTTACTGCTCATAATAAAATGAGAGAGAAAAAAGGATAGATTAGCGGAAGAACTGTTAAACAAAAGGAAAGCAAAACTTGATGATTTGGGAAATTTTCAGCCTTCCCAGATAGGAAAGAATTAAAGATATTTACTCTTAATCTCCTAATGAAGATGTGACGAAAATGATGAAGATGTGCTGGTATAACCTGTGAGCAATCACAGATGAGGTGGTCAATTTGAACAAGTCAAACTCAAAGTAGCAATTAAACCTTTATTCACTACTGTGACAATGAAAACAAGAGTAATAAGGAGGCACTGGCTTGCTAATGTTCTATTTTTCTCCATGAAACAGCACTGAGAGAGAATTAAGTGGATACATAACTGACAAGGGAAATTACCTCAAGATCCCTGAACAAAAGATTACTGCCCATTTCTAAACTGTGGGCTAGAAAGTGAGTAGAGAGGGAAGGGCTAGGAGTGGAAAGATACTGAGACAACATTGAGAAAAGTGCCTCAGTCAAAGCCTGTAATGATGAGATGTTGACAGAGGTGTCCAGGAATTTACTCAGCCAAGCCTCCTAACAAGGAATCTTCTGAATAGAGCCGCCTGGGTTTGCAAAGTAGATATGCATATGAGCATGGTGGGCTTGGGAAAGGGAGGTCGGGATTGAGTACTTGACTGAAACTCTCTCCAGAAGATGCAATGCATTGCTGTGCACCAAGTCGAGTGTGGGAGAATAGCTTACCCTCATGACCAAGCCAGGCAAAGCCTATAATTGCCTATGATTGGACCCAAAGATCCCATATAGGATGGTGGCCTGAAGCCAGACTCCTCACAACCTTTTGCTAATATCTCAGAAAGAGCAAAAGGGCAGAACACTTAGTTATGGAAAAGGCAATTTGAAGGGATTGTGTGTAATTCATAGATCCCCACAACCATCTCAGCAGAGCCATAAATAGATACGGAGTTATCTAAGAACAATTTGTGAAGGAACCTTTTGTATAGTGGAGTGAACTGCCCTGACATATACAGGACAGCCACAAAATTCTTGAGAATTTTATACCAGCAGGAATGTTGTTATTTTGAACCTGAATGGACAGAGAGAACAAAGCAAAAAAAAGGTGTTAAACCCCCAAAAGTTTAAAGACAGGAGAATCTGGTAAAACAACTCAATTGCTAACATGGGCTATGTTTCACCAAAAGGAAAGAACAGCTCAGAAAGTAGAGCTGGGGTGCTCAGAGGGCAGAGCAGTTCCACCTTATTCCCAGGCTTTGGAATCAAATGGAGTTTGCTCAGCTGGATTTCAATAATGCTTGGGACTGGTGATTTCTTTTTTCCTTCCCTTTTCTCCCTTTTTGAATAAGAATATGTTTCACTGTTATCTTATGCCATTCTCACTATTGTGTTTTAGAAGCAGATAACATGTTTTCTAGTTTTCCAGGTCCACAGGTAGAAAAAAATTTTGTTGTAGGATGAATTATATCCAAACCCTCACCCAAACCAAATGTAGATGATTTAGATAATGGAATTTGGAATTTTTTAGCTAATGAGATGAACACTAGATTTTGGACTTTGAGTTTATGCTCTAATGGGTTAAGACTTTTTAACATATTTTGGTGAGCAGTTAACGTATTTGGCATTTGAGATGGCCATGGATCTTTGGAGTCTAGAAGGCATACTGTGAGATGCACAGTAGTGTCCCCCACATAAGTTGTTTGCATCTAAATCCCTGGAACCTGTGAGTATGCTAAATTACCTGACAAAGAGGAATTAAGGTTGAAGATAGAATTAAGATTGCTAACAAATGGACCTAAAAATAGGAAGATTTGGATGGATTATCTAGGAGGGTTTAATGTAATCACAGGCTACTTAAAAGTGAAAGAGGGAGACAAAAGAAGAGAGTGAGAGGGAAACGGGATATAGAGGAATAAGGGATGCAAAGTTGCTGGCTTTGCAGATAGAGGAAGGAGGCCATGAGCCAACGAATGCGGGCTGTCTCTAGAAGCCAGGAAAAGCCAGGAAACAGATTCTTGCCGAGAGCCACCAGGAAACAATACTGCTCTGCCAACACTTTGATTTTAGCTCGGTGAGATCTGTGTGCAACTTCTAACCTACAGAACTGTTCTCATTTTAAACCACTAAGTTTATAGTAATTTGTTATTACAGCAACAGAAATAGAAACTAACACATCTAGGATGCTGAAAGTCCACATATATTATCTTTAATCAAATAGTGCTTGAAGTATAGCCAAAAAATGCTGCACTGTTGCATTACCCCAATTAATGTGGCTTTAATTTCTTAGGCATTAATTTGCCCATTGCAAAAATCCCCCTGAAGTCTACATATTTCTAATGAAAATCAGTGGATGTCTATTTTTTGAATAAAAGCCTAAATCAAATTGAAGTCATCATTTGCACCTTTATTATGCCAAATCATTTTAGGGATTACATGAAGGTATCATTTTGTTCTACCCATTGCCTATAAAATTGCAAAGAAAGAAAGAAGTAATGTAGACTGAACTGCAGCATTGAATAAGCCTCTAAGTTATCTAACAATACCTTTAGTGCTTTTTTCCCTTCCTCAGCATCTTTTTCAATTTGTTTCTGCTCTCTCTTTTGTAACACTGTCTACATTCTAAAGCATCTTATTCCATCCCTGCATTCTTCTAATCAATGCAGTTTTTGTTATTATTGTTAGCCATAATTGCCATAATGGTGAAGTATGATTGCTGGTCATCCTAAATGCCAAAAACCTTAACTGAAGTAACAATGTTTTATTTTTAATAAGGAAAAGATGAATTTTAGTACACTTCTCTGTTCTCTTCACCTTCTTCTCAAGCTTTTTGTAAATGATTCTGCCACACTGAGAATTGGCACTTATTGCTTCTGTCCATCTGTCATAATGGAATTTTGCCGGTTTTAAAATGTGATAAGACAAGTATACTTGAAATAAGTGCCAGTAAAACATAGACATAATTTTTAACTTTGCATAGGATTTCTAACACTACCCTTTGGGCAATATGCCATAAAGTCTGTGGCAGATTTGATTTTTAGTAGGGGGAAAATATCTGTTTTAAACTCCATGTTCTACTAAATTGCATGTTTTGTTCATGACAAAGTTTATTTTTATCCTATATCATGTTCAGCAATGGGAAAACAATGAATCACTATTGGCATTGTTAAAGATCCATACTCCATATAAAGATGCACACATCAAATCAGATGTTGCACATGAAACTGTAAAGCACCAAACAGGTAGGAGGTGTTATTATTTTATAACTAAAAATACTATTGCACTTCAGTTCACAACATCCTAAAATAAATTTTCCCTGCCTCCTCATTTTGAATAATTGTTTTAAAATTATTTGACATAGGGAGCAATATCCTGAAGAATATATATATATATATTTTTTTTTTTTTAACATGCAAAGATTAACCTGAGTAGTTGGCACATTTGCTTTCAAAAGAAATGTGACTAGTATGTAGATAAAAGTTTTAACAGTTATAGAGTTGTAGGTACTTGCTAGAGAATGAACTAGAACATGCTTAATATTTGTTTTTCCTAATTTTCTGAACTGTTAGAAAAACACTGAATGTCTTTCAGAAATGAATATTTATGTCAATAATAAAATTAAGTAAAGATAGGGTAAACACAAGACTCATGGTATTATGAAATGTATATGTTGGTTTTCATCCACAGTTCCTAGTTTGTTCTAACCTTCCCACTCCTTTCTGTGCTGGAGCTGGCCATAAAGAAATTCTCTGACTTACCTCCTCTGATTGTAGGTCCTAAGACCCCTATTTCAGGAGGGGACCTGCCCCATACCAGGGAGGAAGGCATGCTGCCCAGAGAGGACAAGAAGGATCTGAACAAACAGGCCTCGCTGGGTTTCCCCACCCAGTCTGTTAATGTTAGATCATATCCTCTTTGTTCAATCACATTTCTACGTGGTTGTCCGTGCTTCAGTCATGCCTATGTAATGAAGCTTCCATAAAAACCCAAGAGCACAAGGTTTGGAGAACTTCCCGATAGCTGAACACATGGAGGTTCCTGGAAGGTGGCGCACCTGGGGTGGGTGTGGAAGCTCCGTTTCCCTTCCCCCACAGGTCACCCTCTGCATCTCTTCATCTGTATCCCTTGTAGTATCCTTTACAGTAAGCCGGTAAACATAAATACGTGTTTCCCTGATCTGATGCTACCTCCAGGCAGATAGTTTTGAAATTGAATTGAAGTACAGGACACCCAGCTGGTGTCCCCTGTGGAACTGGTTACTTGCTTGGTGTGTGGGGAAAAATACCCACATATTTGGCCACAAAAGTTGGTCTTCTGTGTTGATGGTGATTGTTGCTTAGTAAGAGAATAGAAAAACCCTTTTTCCCACATATTCATTAAATGTAAAGATCAAAGCATATAGCAATTATATTTATATGATAAAAACATTTTAAATAGTACACATATTTTTCCTAGTATTTTTAGTTTCTCAGGTAGGCTAATATATAATAACAGCAAAAAAAATACAATTTTCAGCTTAGTATGATTTCGTTAACAATCAATTTAACACTTTAATCCTAAACCCAAATAAAAAGGGACTAAATAGTGAAGATGAAAAAGTGTTCTTATAATCTAAAATAATTGACTTTATTCAATACTTATATATTTTTAAAATAATCCATCTTAGCTGCCAAGACTTTTTTACTTGTGCATTAAATGTTCTATACCTGTAGTCTCTCTAAATGATCAGAAAGAAAAATGTAACTTTCAACGTCATCTATTCCTCTTTGTATTGAGAATACGTTCCAATGGCTCACAATCCAAAGAGGACACAAATTTATGCAAAGAAGATTCTTTTTCTCATTCTTGGCAAATTCATTCAATTCTTCTCCCCAGAGTCCACCAGCAATATCAGTTTCTCATGTATCTTTTCCAAGCTAGTTTTGTACTTATTATATATACATAATAAATACATGTAATATACTATGAGAGGTCTTCAAAAAGTTCATGGAAAGATTCATATTATATTTAAATTTCATTTTCAACAAAATCTTGAAGTACCCTAGCATATATTATATGTATGATATAGCATATTGTATATGTAAAATATATCCTCCAACTTTTCAAACAAACAAGGGCATAAAATGGACACTATTCTCTCTTGCTTTTGTCCGTCTAACATTGTATCATTTCATAAGGAACTTCTGTGTTCTTTCTAGTGGCTATAGGATAGTCAGTTACATTTAAGTACCATAGTTTATTTTTTTATGATATTTAAACAGTATTTTATGAAAATTTGGTGGTATTTTCAATATATTATCTCTTAAAATTTTCAAGTATTTCTATGAGGTATTATTCTTCTCATTTTATACATAGTATTTACAGACTCAGAGATTTAAGTAATACCTACTTATGGGGTTGAGACTCTCCAGGTCCAAATTCTACACAGATAGGGCAAAGATTCAAACCCACTTCTATCCAATTTCAATTCCATGTCATTATCCACTTCAACATAATAATATTGTGCCCTGTCTTTTTAAATTTTTGCAAAAATCAACTACATTGTATATTGATAAATTTTTAAAAATAATAAAATAGGGCCGGCCCGGTGGCGCACTGGAGAGTGCCCCACCGAGGGTTTGGATCCCATGTGGAGACTGGTTCCCGCTCACTGGCTGAGCGTGGTGCGGGCACAACACCGAGGGTTGTGATCCCGTTACCGGTCAGTAAAAAAGATAAAAAGGAAAAAATAATAATAATAATAAAATAAACATAATAAAAGTAAATTTTCATTAATGTTTCACTACTCATTTTATACTTCTAACAATTTTACAATAAAAGTAGAGGCTGAGCTACGTAATAAAACTAAACTGGTTAAGCTATGGCAAGAATTCAAAATAAGTAAATAGTTTTTCTGTTGTATGTTAAACTTCATGGAGCCATGCTGGAAAGGGTATGGAGAAACTAATACAGTATACATTGATGTCAAGAGTATGTGAACACTTTCAGTTGAATAAAGTTAACAAGAAAAACGAAAACCCTTAACATACCTCTTCGGCCTTATGAAACACATTATTTGATGTTAAACTTCTTATACTACCCTTTATTATCTCAAACTGTTTTTCTCCTCTTATAATCAACAAAAGGTACTAAAGTATACACTCGTTTCTCTTTCAACAATATTCACTTCCCTCAAATTCTTGACTTAATAAAACAATTTGACAGAATTTTGACTAAGGAATAAATGGCTAATCTCCAAACCTTCTAAAGAATAAAGATTTAGTAATAAAGAAAACTGTTAAACTAAGCTGAAATTTAAAATGTTTTCTCACTCAATCATGGAAAAAACTATTATAAATAGAGAAATTTTGAAAATACATTCATTTCTTATGATAATAATTAAGTGGCAGGCACTCTTTTCTTTGGTCGTCTGTTGAGCTCACAGCTTTCTCTCATCTCTAAGAATAGCAACAAAATACAGAAATGTGCCTTTAATGATGGTACCTATATTTTGTGACTGCCACCCTGGCTGTAGTGGTTTAATCTAGCTGTAGTTAACTGACCTAGGCTGAGCCAATCAACTTCTCTCTAAGGGGAGTTTGAAATCTCAGATTAGGAAAAAGAAGCCAATTTGCAGCCTCACAGAAACAGCAGGGCATGAGAAAAGAGTCTATGCATGTCTGCTGAGCTCCCACTGTCTGAGTTTTCAATTTCCTCAACCTTAACTGTTTGATATTTGTTTCTTGTATCTTTTCATTAATTATTTCCTCGTCTCCATTTGTGGTGTTATTATTTAATCTAAGCATTGATTTATCAATTTGTTTACCTATTAAACAAATATTTAATATAAACTTTGGACTTCAATATGCTACATCTTCTTTCTGGCACTGGGGACTCTTCAGAAAAAGCCAACAAGATTCTACCCTTCTTGCACTTGCTCTCTAGTGAAAAAGATTGTTAGTAACAAGGAAGCAAACATATATTATAATTTCATGCAATGATAAGTTTTATGGAGAAAAAATTAAAATAATAGTATGGAATGAAAGGACGTTGAGCAGAAAGGCTACTTCAGATAGGATGGTCAGAAGGGGCCTATTTATGGAGATGGCATTTTCTCGGACTTAAATGATATGAGAAGTGAGAGCATAAGCCTTAGGAAGTTCTAGAGAAAGAAAATTCTAATCTGGAGGAATAGCAGGTTCAAAGATCCTCACGGAAAACTACACTATGGTGTGTTAAAAAAATGGTAGTGAGGGAGGGGGAACATGGTAGGACAGGAGAATACACTGACAATCAACAACACCTGAAATAATAGTAGACACTGTGCAAATTACTTTGCTTTTGGTGGTTTATTTTCTTGACTTAAAAATACTTAAATTAGTGAGTTTGTGGTTGTGTTTATTGAGATAGCATATTAAAATCACCCAGTATATATCATATATTTTGCATATAGTATTTTCTTCCCTGTCTTTATTATGTTCTTATTTAAATGTTACAGTTGAGAGAAACTCCTAGACTACTATTATTATGCATTTAAGAACATTTTTGATGAGGCTGTCCAAAACAATAGGCAAAAGCAATTTATAATTACAATTAAGTTGTTTGAAACAGTGCTTGGTCTTCCTTGTAGTGACAGTACAATGGTGTTCTATATACAAATAAAATGCAAGAAGTCTGACGCTCATAAACACTAACTTTCTAAGAATATATAGTCTTTTTTATAGTCTGAATTGAACAAATGGTTGAGTTCTGCCTTTCATGCTTTCTTTTTGATCTCCCTATTATTGAATATGTACTTGAAGTTTACCATATGCTAGACCTTTTGTTTGAATAATCTCTAACCAAATCACTATCCATATTGTCATTCCAATCACAATTCTCAAGAGGCAGTGAGGCTGAAATCTGCACTTCCTTCCCCATCCCAAATTTAAATGTAGTTTTGTCTGGATCCCAAACTCATGCTATTTGCACTAGAGTACACTGCCTACCACAATTACATATAGCACCTTTTAACATTAAATAGATGGGTTTACAAACATTGCTTTTGAGAAGGAACACTTTTTCCATTTAGCACAATACCTTCCCTGTGTATAGGTAATGTGGAATTTTGAATGAATACATGGGTGAATAAATGAAACTAAAAGACATTGACTACCTGAAATATTTCTGATATTGTGAAGGGCAGAAACAAATACACACTTTTTTAAACCCTGGTTTAGAAAGACATAAAATGTCAAAGCAAAAATTAGTGCACCAAATTCTAATCCATTGTAGTATTGAGTTGAAACGTTTAGACAGGTTTGCCTTGTAAAGGAGAATTATTTATAAATCTTACTGTTTTACTGCCTGATGACATCTTGTAATGTTTATTTACATGATGACATGTTAAAGACAAGTAATTTCTCAGTACAATGTTTAGGCTTCACTATTGAATTTGTGAGATAGCATTTATAAATTTGGGTTATTTACTTGAAAATAGATTTACCTTATATCTTATTTTTCACTTGATACATACGTGGTCATGCGCGTGTGCGCGCACACACACACACACACACACACATCAGAAGAATGTTTGTTTCTCTCCTTTTACTTTCTTGTCTTGCATAACTTGATTGGAAAATGAGTTATTTCATGCCTGGTTAGAGATCATTGCAGTGCCTTCCTCCACGGCTTTTCTGTAATTGTGGAATATTAAAGTAACTTGAAATAGAACATGTTTATTTACATAAAGATGAAGTAAGGCTATTTTCAGTGATAGTTTCTGAGGTTCTCTGAGTTTCTCTGGATTCTTTATCACAGCACAGGGCTCCTTTTTCCAAAAAGATGGTGTATTCTCTGAATTCCAGGTTGGTATCTAATGAGTATGCAGTGGATGTCTTTCTTGGTCACTGCAAGTTCTCTCAAGAATAATTGATTTTAAACTTCTTTCAGCCTTGTACATTCCAAGAAAAGTAGTCAGAGTCTTTAAATAATCAAATGGGAGAAAAATACTAAAAAATTAAAGCAGGAATACAATGCATAATATTTATCCAACCCTGTTGCCCAGTAATACCCATTTATTTATTTATAGGAATGATTTTAACAAAAGAAGGCAGTGCTAGGTCTTCATATATTCGTGGGTGTGTAGGTATGTTTATGTGTTTCTGTGTGTATGACAAATGATAGCTGGGAAATATTAATAAGCAATAATTGAACCCATATTTTTAGTTGTTTAAATATGAAGGATTCTTCTCAGTTTTGCTTCACTGTTTCAGTTAAATGTTACTTCCCTTTCCTGTGAAAAATATTTCTAAAGCTTTGCAAGTGCTTTGCACTTACAGAATTTTTCATACTCTATAGACAAGAGCCACCAACAATTGACAGATAGCTTTGTAAAGAAGACATTTTTCTTAAAAGAGTAAATAATATACCATATCAATTTAGGATAGGTGTCAGATGTTATAACTCTATGAGAAACTATCTCATGATAGACTAAATATATGAAGTTTCTTGGATGTTATTTGCTTTCATGCTTACCTAAGTGTTTAAAGAATTTCCTTTTAAATTTTTGAAATACATGCAATGATAGTCAGAATTGGAATTGCTTGAGAAAGTGAAAAAAAAAATTTCTCATCCTCTCAAAATTTGTTCAATGTTTTCCTTGAGAGAAGAGAAAAATTGATTTTCTCTTTGATTAAGTAAAAGAGAGAAAGTAAAGGAAAGAAAGAAAGAGGAAGAGAAGAAAGAAAGAAAAAGAAGGGAAGAAAGAAGGAAAAGGAAGGGAGGAAAGAAGGAAGGAAGGAAGGGAAGAAAACCACGTCTTATATTTCTTGGTTTTTGAATTGGCTCTGTCATGATAAGATCTTTGCAAATCCCAATGGATATTTTTCAATCCAAAGCATAGAGTGATCATAAAGCAGTGGGTAAGAAATTGGGGGGTTATCTCTTATTTGTTCTTTATGCATCAGCCTGGACCAAATTTCAGGTTTATTAAAATTATCAACCTCAGCGTCTATTATTTTATCTCTAAAGCCAGAATTTATAAAAGAATATATCAATGTATAGTTTTATATTCTCATTTATATATGTGTGCATGTGTATAGGTGATTGTGTGTGTGCATGTGTGTATATACATATAGGTGACAATGCCTGAATACTTGAAAAATGTAAAGTTGTGAAATTTAAGTGAAACCCATCTTGCAAAACATAGAGGGACCATTCGATAAACGGCGTCTATCCATTTTATCTACCTGGCATTCATTGAGTTGAAAAAAATTACCAGTTTTGTAATGAGGTAAGAGATTTCACACTAAAACTCTAAGAAAAATAAATTAATAAATATTACTTTAATAAACAATGCTATGGGTCAGATGTGTTAAGAGGGTGGGAAATCCGATTATGCTCTTCGAGGGTGTGGCCTTTGAGCGACTGGATCATGAGACCTGAGCCCTTGTGAAGGAATTCATTCATTTATGGAGCAATGGTTGATTGTTTAATGGTTTGTCGTGGGAGTGGACTGGTGGTTTTATAAGGAGAGCACATAAAAGAGACCTTGCCATCCTCACCATGTGATTGCCTGAGTCACCACAGAACAGTATGGAGAGTTCCAACCCAGAAGGATGCCCTCCCCAGAAGTGTCACCTGGACTTACCAGTCTCCAAAACTCTAAGAATAAATTTCATTTCTTTATAAATTACCCAGTTTTAGGTATTCTGTTATAAGTAACAAAAAACAAACTAACACAAAAAACATGAACTTTAATATTTGAAAGGATTAAATGAGACTACATATACAGTCCCTACCAGGTTATAAATTATTTTCATCATTATTTTACAGAGGGCATAGGCAAGCCACCATAGAGAGAGGTGTTCTTTTATCCCACAACTAACAACTGGGATTTGAACCCAAGCTTTCTCATTTCAGATCTCTCAGACTTAACCACTTCGTGTCATTTCCTTGTATCCAAATATTATATTTGTTCAGCAGAAATTATGGGGAAGCTTGCTTAAAGAAAAAGTTAAACTGTGAGGAGACCAGAAGGTGACAGAACTGTATTGCTGAAAATAAGGGGAGAAAGGCCATTCCAGAAGATGATGAGAGAGAAGAGGGAGGGAAGCTGGCTGGAGAGGGGGTGTGTCTGGAGTGACCAAGGCCTTGTGAGTTTTTGATTGTTCCAGGATCCCCAAATCATATATCAAAACATATAACCGCCATAAGTGACTTGATAAAAAAGGATTCTTAGAGAAATCCCTAAAGGCTAAAGGACCTTTAGCACCTAGATTTCTGTTCATTAAACATTTGTCTTCCTTTTTTTCATCATCTTCTCAAAGCTAAGAGGTGGGCTTTGCTCAGCACACTGTAGGAGTTTTGAAAAAGGGATTAGAAGCTCTGCGATCTTTCTCAGCTCTGCCACTAATTATGGAAACTAGAGTGAATTACATGATCTGCCTTTGTCTCAGATTTCTAATTCTCTGACCCTAAGGGTTTATAATCTCAAAACTAGAGAAGTTCCTTAAATGTTTCTTAAAGTGCATAATATATTGTTATTCCTCTTTGATGAGAAATTCTCCATCACTAGATTAGGTAAATTGTTCACGAGCTAAACCAAAAATGTAAAAATAATAGAATATTCATGCAAATACAAAGTTATATCATCAATGAAAATAAATATTTTGGAATTATCTTTCTGATTTTTTAACTTTTTTAGAATTGTTACTATAGTTTGCATTATTGTTTCGTTTAATCTCCATCACTAGCACACAATTTGTTTAAATGAGCATATCCAACTACACAATGGGTAGAAATAGCATAAATCTTATTAACTCTGGTGATTGCTCTTATAGCCATTTCAGTGGAAAAGGCATGTTGCTGCCAAATATTATCCAATATATTAAGTCTCTTTGGTTGCATCAAAAAGTAACCCTGGAAATGAACATATTCCAAAAATCTGGTGGTTCATGAAGTGAGAAATTATGGACTTGGGTTTTTATAAAATTTGAAAGGTCAAGAGGGTAAGCAGATGGCTAGCTGTAGAATTTATCGCACATTAAGCAATTGTTTTGATGTGCCAGGCAAAGTCCTGGAAGCTTATGAGATTGTAAAATCCAATGACCCTACATTAGAAGGAGGGTTCAGCACATGATACACATGCAATTTTAGAGATCACATCAATCAATGGTTTATTATCTGTCAGAAACTCACACGATCCAACACAATTAATATCCTGCACTGTAGTTTTTACTATTGCTCTTTTTTTAACCTCCTTTTATTTCATGTTGGCATTTTATGCTTCTTTTACAATATTACCAAGTTTAGGATAATCGAGTGACAGCTCAGCAATGCTGAATGATTTTCCAGTAACTTTTCAATACTCATAAGTAATAAAATTTTATAAGGGATATAAAAAATTTAGATACTGAATCCCACATACTGTCTTCAATACATGTGAGTAATTTCATTGTCATAATTTGGAGCTTTTGAATAGAGAGAACAGTATTATTTTCCTGATAATTATATAAAATACATAAAAATAATTTCCTTCCTTAAAAAAAAGTAATCCTAAGAAGGAGTTCTAGATTATTGTAATTGCAGACCCTTTCTCAAACCAAATAAAAACAAGCAAAATTGTCAAAGACAAATAAGTGTTTTACAAGCCTAAGGAAACGCTTTCTGGAGACTGTTTTTAGGATGAAGCTGACAAAAATTTACCAGTATGCTATGAAAGAGCATGCCATCATGCTCTATTTCAGGTGTTTTTAGTGGATGACTTCTAATTACTTAATATATTTTAGATAAAACAATTCAAATGTCAAAACATCACACCTAAAAGAACTTTTTTCAAGTTACACCTTCATTCAATATCTTCATTGTAGGGTTTGTTTAGAGAACTCTGTTAATAGAGGTTTCTGCTCCTCCTCAGTTCCCTGGAATATTCATTCAAAATAGCTGATATTTGATCTAGTAAGCATGTAGTTAGCTCTACAACAAATTAGCACACTTTTAGAAAATTTTTATTTCATATTTTGGAGGAAGCCACTATTTTTCAATAGTAGGCTGTTTTATTTAGCAAGATTTCTTGCTTAAGTAGAGATTTAATTACATGCTAACTTATTTATAAAGGCATGAGCACCTAATATGAGGGCCTTTCTTAAATTTAATACTAAAAACGATCTGTTGAATGGGTGAAAGGGTTAGCGTGACAGAAGCAAAAAGTATTGTACAATTTCAAGAACACTGGGGTGTATTCCTTACTGTAAATGAATCTGTGCAAGACACTTTAAGCTGCAGGACTAAGTTCAATCCTCTATATAAAAAGGTTGAGTCTATAGATCATCTCTAAAGTGGTGCTGCAGTGAGGTGATTTCAGCGGGAAGTACTTTTGCTTGGAAACAAATCTGAGTTTTCAGCCTAACTCAGTTTCTTCACCTGTAGCAATCATAACATAATATCTCTCATGAAGTACTGCTATGAGAATTAAATGAGATAAATGTATTATCTCATTGAGTGCATGACATATAGGTGATGCTATTAAAAAAATGTCTATTTCTTCAACTTTTCCCTTCTCTCCTCTGACTCTTTTTACTTTTTTTCAGTTTCAATGTCTCAAAATATTTTATACTCAGATCTACAAAAGTTCTTGCAGTTAGAAATGATTGTATTGCAAAAATTCAATTGAGGAACACATATATGATTTCAAATCAGTTCAATGTAGAAAAATAAGATGTATCTTTACAAACTTCGAAGAGAATACATATGACCTTAAACTAAACTATAGAAAATAATGCTGAGAGATAGGAACAGCCTTAAACACAAGAAACCATGTTTTCACATTCTGAGATTTAGTGAAAATTTAAAATTTTCTGATTATCCAGGGAAATGTATGTCTCTTGCAAGTGTCAGTAGCATATCTTTATAAATTGGGCCACTGTTTGGCAAAGTCATGAAAGATAGCCAAAAGTCAAACTTATTTATGTTTTAAATATTTGTAAGAGTTGTTGTAGCTAATAAACATGAAAGAATGCAAGAGTCCATAAAGTTTCAGCTCTTTATCATTACAGAGAAAATATACTTATGTATTTTAGAATATTATAAAGGTCAAACACTTTTAGAATATGAGGAAAAAAGAAAAGAGGATACATATATCTTAGCCATACAAATGCAAATTCCAGCTTAATGATCAAATTTGGTAGGATTTACAGATTCCATAAGTAGAAAAGAATCTTGATATTTATATTCTGAGTCACAGGAGTTGAACTATATGAATCTATCATCAATGTGCTTAAATCTTTAACAAAAAACTCTTTAAATAGGATATTATGTGAAGCACCAATGTCATCTACACAAATCTAGTAAGCACATCAGTCAATGTCCATGATTTGTAGTAACTTCAAGCGTGCTGAAAAAGGCATTCCTAAAATTACTCAGGAAGGTATAATGGCTTTCTTTATTAATAGTGAGAAAAACTCTGGATGTCTGCAGGTCCAAGTTTCACACAAGACCAAAAATATTTAGTCTTCAGTAATCTCAGGTAATGAGGATGATAACCTTTTCTTTGTGAATAAATATCTTTCAACTCAGGAAAATTTAGAATTCACTGTAGAGTCTACTTTGAAAAAAATTACAGTAATATTTTATATAAGAAGTGCAACAAATTTGGTCTGAGTGATAACCTTATAACTTCATCTTAAAGAGTGTAACTAAGTGATTTGTACTTTTGCTATCAAATTGAAATCCTACAAATTTTGTATAGTATTACAGCATTGAAGAGAATTTTAATTTACCCATATTTATATGTTTAATTTATTAAACATTAAGGACAGATTTTTATTCAGAAAAGGTCTGTTTGCTAAGTTAGACAATTGAAGTACTTATGAAGAAAATATAATATATTAATCTTAAAATGCAGTTATGATATTTTAGGATTCTTAATTAAGTATACAAATTGGATTAGATATTACTCAAAAGCAACAAAAAATGATTGTTAATACTCACTAATTGTAAAAACAAAACTAAATCTATATGCTGAACTTAAAGACTTAAAAAGTTTTTTAAAAATTTAATAATTTAAATTTTAATATTAAAAAAGTGAACTTCTGTATAGGCTTTTCAACATTTAAAAAAAAAAGCTGTTGAAAAAGTCCAAAATCCTTACAGAAATTATCACTCACATCTTAGAAACTTACATCATTCGATTCCACTCAGCTCAGACGTGTACTCTGTAAAATGGGGATAAAAATAGCTATTACTTAATATAACTGTTTTGAAAATTGACAAAAATGCATACGGAGTGCTAATACAATGCTTGGCTCATAAGTGCATAACAATAGCTACAGTTAGTATTAAACCTCTAAAAAAAAGACAATTGTTTTTCTCTTATTACTAAAAAATACTTTTATCTTATAAATCTGCCAACTCGATGCCAATATATGGAACGTCATTTAATGAAATATTTACTACTAAATATCTTTTTTTGTAGTAACCTGTGGAAATGTTTGGAACATTTTATAAATTAAGCAACAAAGGATGTTTAATTATATAAGTAAAAAACATTCTTTGTTATATTTATGCTATGAGTGTGTTTTGCCAAAAATTTTAAAAAAAATTACTTGTGCCTATGAAGTTTTTAATTGTATTAATAAACCCTCACTAAATCTGTACTGAAGTTTGACAAAAGTTTCTTTCTATTTTATTAGTTCATTGGAATATTTCTCAGAGTATAAGGTTTGTCTTTGGCTTAAACAAAACAAAACAAAAACCTTCAGTAACAATAAAAAGAGCAACAATACAACTTGTGCTAGATAAAAGGTAATAAGCATTCCATCCTTCTGTATTCGAAGCACAAACCTATACCTTTTAAATATAACCAACTTTCCTAGATAAAGAATTGCAAGACAGTTAACTACTTCAGAAACGTGAAATTTAGAATCGGTGGTTAGAAAACATTAATATTAAATACATGCACTTGTAAGCCCAAGGATTTTCTACAAAATGTCAAAGGCTAGCAAATTGACTGTACACATTATAGAGAATCAAATGTCATTTAAAGTTGGACACAAATAAAAATTTATAAGCTTTTCCTGTGATGAAAGAAAAAACAAACACTGATGATAATATTACATTTTTAAGGATAACCCCAACCACTATGAGAGAGATTAAAATTCATTAAGTTATTATGCGTTTCTTCTTTTTGTTTGTTTGTTTGTCCTTTTTGAGACCGGCCGCACCATGCTCGGCCAGTGAGCACTGTGAGCGCACTGGTCATCCCTATATAGGATCCGAACCCGCGGCCGGAGCGCTACCATGCTCCCAGCGCTGCACCCTCCCGAGTGCGCCACGGGCTTGGCCCATTATGCATTTCTTTTTATTCAGCTCTTGGACATATCTTAATATATACAGTGTTATATCTCCTATCTATTTCTTTGCAATTAAGAAACAAGGGTAGAAATTTTGAGCTAAGAAAGGAAACATCCAATCAATTCTGATTTTAGTTCATTAGGCTAAAATGCCTTCTTCATTTGTGAATAAAACTCCATGGTTGCCTTCACTCTCAGATCACTTTGAAGACAATTATGTGAAATTATTTACTTATTCAGCAAGTATTTATTAAGCAACTGCTAACATCAGGCAGGTGCTGTTAACGCATCAAAGAACATAATTGAAAAGCTCCTCCGCTATAGATTTTATATTCTAGGAACAAAATTATATGATCTTTCTCCTACTTTGTTATTCCCCATTTAAAGTAAAACAGTAATTTTGTTTTCAATGTTAATCTTAACTAAAATGCTAATTAAATAATTGGCAACCTTAGTCTAAATATAAATATAAATATTTTGACTCTGAACAAAAGGTAAAAAAGCTTTTCTTCAATTTTCAGTTCTTTCAATTTGTTTCACCTCTGGTAATTAATGTACTTTCTTTTATTTATGGATATCATAATCAGACCTCTTAGGTTTTCAAAGATAAAAGTTAATAATTCTATTCACTGTGCACTTTTAAACTATTGAGGGAAGAAAGATAACATCTTCAAATCCGATTGGGGTCACCAGTGACCTCTAATTAGTTAGATTTCATGTTTTCATTTTTAAGGACTAGAGCTCCCGTCTATAAGTAAACTGAAGGACTGAAATCATTCTTTTTTGTCTTTCCTGATAATGTTAGGGTACTGACAGATTGCAGTAAATTGATAAATAAGGGGAAAGAATAAAGGACATATCATATCTTTCCCTTATCGATGATATTCCAGTATAATCACATAGCTGAGAAGAAAAGTTATTTACAAAAACATTTTAGTCAGTAACTACAAAAGGAATGATAGAATAAGAAAGTCATTATTTGAAAGCCTAATGGAATAATAGATACATACAATGACCATTAATAAATGCAAAAACCAAATGTATAAATAATAAAAGAAAACTAACACTGGCATCTGGTAAATGCACTGATTAATTTTATCATTATTAAAAATTGAATAACCATGAATCATGACTCATGCTTAATGCAATAGGATATGCACACCACCACTAAATCATGCCCTTTACTAATTAATTCCTAACAACAGGAAAATTGAGAGTAGGGAGAAAGAAACCGCTAAAGATAGTCCAGATGCTGATATAACAGTGAACTTTGTGTTAGATAAGGCATTCCTTCTGTTGTAGAAAAGATTTGGGCTGCCGAGAGCCAAAGGTTTTCACCCTTCCTTCTTATTTATCATTGACATAAGGGAAAATTGGGAAAGCATTCATTTCATTTCATTTCATCCACTGGTGTATGTACTTTGACTCTATGGTGACAGAATTTTAAATCAAATAAGCTTATATAAGTCACTAACCTGGTGTGTGTGTGTTATTTTAACTTTATCAAAATTAATCGTTATTTATTTCCTCAATGCTCTAAGACATTAGTGTTACCTCATAGTAGGTACTCCACTAATACTCATTAAATATAATTGAAGATAAATAAACATAATTTGAATAATAAAGAATATAATCAGTGTGTTGGGTACGGTGATATAACATGGATGTTTACATGAAGATTAGCCAAATATGTATCGTCCAAGAGGGAAACAAAGATTAATTAAATGTTAAACATTCATTTCAGACTTGGATTGGTACTAAAAAGAATGCTCGGGAATATATATGGGAAGGAAAATAAGGTAAGGATGTATTGCTTAGTTTGCTTTGTTTTACTTGGTCTTTTTTGATGTGCTGCAGGTGTGATGTTCTTTCAAATCATATTTTACGTATTTAAAAATTAATCCACATACATTTATTTTATTAAGTATTATTATTTTAAAATCTTGCAGGTCAATACTGCTCTAGACCACAAAGATATGAATTGGATTCCTTAGAACATATTCTTTTTAAATCTGTAAAAAAGTAACAACCTTTTGTTTCCTCTCTGTATTAGTGTGCACGGTGTTTATCATTAAGCTTTTCCCAGCTAATGCTCCATACTAATTCTTCAGGCATTCATGAACAGAGAATTATAAGGGCTAATTCCTTTGAAAGTCAGAGTTAGACAGTGAGTCATTGGGGATTGCAAGAACTTTTATGATTTCCCTCTAAATGTTAAATAGGTTTCAAAGAAAGCATTGATAAACTAACAGGTAATATAAAAAGTAGTTTCTTGAATATGGATGTTTAAAACCCATGAAAAGAAATAAAATGAAGAACAAAGACTGGCAAGTAAAAATTGCTGTGTATAGGACTGTCTTGAGCAACCACATAATTTATCATCCAAACTGATCATTTTGAAAATGCACTGTTAATAACTACATGGGGAAATGTGTGACCTTTGTCTGTGCCAGACATGTAGGATGTGTGACCACCCTAGTATTGTCTACTCAGGGGTTTTCAATGCATGTCAATATAAAGGAAACAGCCTCATTGCTATAGCCTTTCCTTAAAAGGAAGAAACAATGAGGGTATCAGACTTAGTCTCCACATTTACTTTAATTTAAATAAAATTTAAAAAATAGATATTTTTGAAATCACTGGATAACCCATATGTTTAATATGCATTCTTTTAAAATGATCATTTTCTTATATCTATTTTTTAAAGACAGAAAAAAGAAGCATGAGAAATAAAACAAGCAGGTATAATTTCCTTCAGAATAAGAAATATGCTTAAAATTTTTACTTATAAAAGAAATGGAATAAAATGTATTAAAATATCTATATTATATTTTTTTAAGTTTTTTAATACTTTTAAGATATTTAAAAAATAAAATATAGATTAACTTTAATCATAATCTCAGCATGTGACACAAAATAATAAGGTATTGTGTGATTGTCTTTGAAATTCTAGTAGAAATATCACTTTTTTTAAAAAAAGTTTTAAAATTTAAATGCATTCTAAGTAACTTTATTATATGGTACCCGTTCTTTGTCACATTAAAGAAACAAAATAATGCTTCTATAAAATGGTTCTGCATCATGTATTTAACTTTAAATTCAATAAAATTCAAAATCGGTTGGGATTTTGGCCTAAAGCTCACATCACAATCAAACAAAGGAACAAAAAAATGATTATAATTTGATGAAGGGACTGATATCAATGATGTGGTCAGACACCAAGAGGAACAGGGAAACTTACAATCCTTACACCTGAGGGGACAGGAGGAAATGATGACAGGCCCTCAGAGGTAGTAGATTGACCAGTAGGAAGTGGTCCCCCAAAGGGTGCCATGGATTTTGGTAGAGGGATGCAGTCAACCTTCATTATGTCTCTGAGAGGCAGAGTGGGATAAGTACCCCAACATTGCTCTGCCCAGCTCTCCGATTTTCTGCAGATGACTTACATTAACCAATCCCAACTAAAAGCTGGATGGCAGGGTAACCCACCTGATAGAGTCCACAAAAAAATAGCTTCATGGGTCATAAAGCAAAGTAGGGAAGGAAGGCAAGTAGATTTGGAGAGGCAAAAGAGTATATTAAGAATAGACTATATTTTTTTGTTTCTCAGCATTCATTACTATCTTTTATATATACAATGCTTGGTCCTCCACAGAAAAAAATAAAATAAAAAATAAAAAAAAAACAGAAAACCACAACTGCTGTCTTGTCATTATTTTTTTGTTTCTCAGCATTCATTACTATCTTTTATATATACAATGCTTGGTCCTCAACAGAAAAAAATAAAATAAAAAATAAAAAAAAAACAGAAAACCACAACTGCTGTCTTGTCATGGGGTTATGTTAATTCATTCACCATCACGCTTGAAACCCGAAATAATGTCCACCCTTGTTGTACTTCATATGCGAAGGAAAAGATGTGGGTGGAGAAAGAATAATTAGCAAAACATAGTACAATCTCTCATTCTAAATCTGGTTAGGAGGATAATTATTAGAGTTTCTTCCTCCAGCACTCCTTCCAATTTTCCCTTACCTTCTTCTAAAACCTTACCTGGACAAGATTTTGACCTTGTATAATGACACAAACTTTCATTTTTATATGACTTAAGTCCTTGGTGATTCTGACTTTACTGAATTGCTAAAACTTTCAAATGACCAGGACTATTAGATGAGGGAGTACTAAATGGTGCCCTAGTAAATTACCCAGTACTCTTAATACAAAACTCCTCCGGGCTACTGTGTAGCAACAATTAGGAGCAACTTCCTGGGCCAGTAGAGTAATCTTCTTCTCCTTCTGTGGGTTCAGTGGCATCTGGAGCATAAAATGGTGAGGGAGAAGTGTCACATCCTAGTAAATTACCCAGTACTCTTAATACAAAACTCCTCCGGGCTACTGTGTAGCAACAATTAGGAGCAACTTCCTGGGCCAGTAGAGTAATCTTCTCCTTCTGTGGGTTCAGTGGCATCTGGAGCATAAAATGGTGAGGGAGAAGTGTCACATTTTCTAACTTAATTAAGCCATTACTTTATTTACTAGGTTAAACATTTCTCCTTCGAGTTCTAGAACCACTAAAATTGGCAGGGGCAGGGAATAAAAATTCCTTAAGTATGGTATTTGGTAAAACCATATCACTTTCTCCATGAACCTATGGATTTGGGCTATGGAGAAGATGGTCCTATGTACTGGCCACTTCTTTGAGGCTTATATTCAATCCTGGATAATAAGAAGCCAACGTCAAATGCTTTTCTTTCCCACCTGGCACCAAGTTTTATCAGGCTAATCTATTGTTTAATCATGCCAGCAACTTCTGGTTGATTGTGTACTTTGTAAGGCTAGTGGATTCTCTGGACACACACCCATGGCCATGATGAGTGCTCTAATTAGAGAAGATGGTGTGTAGGTTACAAGTCAATGAGTAAATCTCTAAGTCCACAAATGATGCTGACAGAACTGTAGAAGAGGCAAATGTATATCTTTGAAATGTATCTTTTTCTTAAAGGATAAACTGTATCATCTTTTATGATGGAAAAAGCCCAATGTAATCTACCTGACACCAAATGTCTTAAAGAGGAGGTTTGCCTCTGCTCTGGACTTAGGTTCGATATGTTCTGTTCGTAAACCAAGCATTTATTAGAAAATAACAAAACCAGGTTTAGTGAGAGAAAGTCATTTTTTTCTCAGTCACCATAGAATATCAAGATAATCAGTTCTCTCCAGAATATACTGTGACAGAAAGCAAGAGAATTGCCATTGCCCTGAGTAGAAACCTTAAACATGTACTGTTGACACTGCATGTCTATATAAAAGCAAACTCCCTCTATTTTTGTTTGTTTGTTTTGATTGAAAGTGTGTGCTGGATCAATAATGCATATGAGGTGCTAGGTAGTGTATTGTTCTTCTAGGTCTAGAGTTGATATCATGTTCTGCTAGTTCCAGTATTGATATCATATCCAGAACTGCAGGAACAATTGGTATCCCACCTGACGAAATTTGCACGAATCTTTAGTCATTTTGGCTTTGGCACTGGACAAACAAATGATTTAAGTGAGTATGTTTTAGGAACCACCAACCCTACATCTTTTACATATTTTATGCTCTCATTCTTGCAGTTCTCTGAAAAATACAGCATCTGTCTCGTTTACTATCTTGCTGGGGGTGGGGGAGAGAAGCTGCTCCAAGGATTTTCACTGTGCTCTTCCTATCAAAATAGTCCCCACTTCACAGATCAAGGAGTCAGTGTGAGAATTCTCATTTAATAATGATATTTACTTCTACTAAAAACTCTGGGGCTGGAAAAATAATCAGAAACTGATAGCATAGTCCCACAGTAACCTCTGTGAGATGGATTGAGGCCAAGATCCTTATATCATCAACTTTCAATCTCCAGATCCAAATATAATGAGTAGAATACAGTTTCATTTTGTATATCCAGTTCCTAATATTTGCAGAAAGACTTAGATATTTCCTACAAATCAGTGCACAAATACTTTGGTAAATAACCAAAGATCACTTGAAAAGGCATGGAGAAAAGGGATAGCATTACAGATATGTGACACAGTCTGGGTTACTCAGGGCCCTGAACTCAAAAAACTCCAACACTTAATGTTTTGCTGTTGCCATCTTGAAATGTTAATAATTTTATCTCTGCAGTTATGTTTGGAGTAAATCTGATGAGACAACAGAGTATACATATGAGCAGAGGAGACATGCATAACATGCATACTTGCAGCTGTTCTTGGTCTTTCCACTTTCACACAGTGTTTGCAATGCCCTATAAGAACAGACTTCTGGTGGACCCATTATGCATGGGAGTTCAGTGAGACTGGAGGTCAGTACAAGGTAAGGGTGCTACAGCTACAACTGAAAAAATGGGCTCATTGGCAACCAGCCATGATTTCCTTTCACATGCAGAAAGAAAGCAATGGAGTTGTAAGAAACAAAAATGACCAAGTATGGGGAAAATAGAGTAGTTTAGTCAGACACCCTTGCCTCAGGTCCAGTTGGAGGTGGTGCAGCACATTCTTTGTAAACAAGTTGTGTGGGGGTGGAGTTAGTGCATGTCCCGTGGGATACTTTAAGCTTGTTGCTATTCTTGTGTGTTCTTCAGTGTGTGTGAAGCAGCAGCTCAGCAGAGCATGCATCTAAAAATAGAGCATGTTTACTTTGCAGGCAGCTGCTCAGTTTTTCCTCAGACTTGGCTTGCAACTGCTCAGTTTCTCTTTGGACTGCCTAGCTCTTAGAGATGTATTATTGCTTCAACCAAGGCTCCAAGGACCTTTTTCCTGTTACGTAGCTCACAGACTTGTATGTGAAGGGTTTGTGACACAGTCTGGACAATAGGCTTGAGGGCTCTGTAAGCTCCAGACCCAGCCCTAGCTCTACACCAAGGAACCTATCATATCTCACTAGTTCTCTTATCCTATATTAGCCAATGATTTATGCTGAACATGTTGGTACAGGAGAAAGATAAGGCAATCATGTTTCCTTTTCCTTTCAATCCTTCTATACTCATCAGCATCATATCTGTTCTCTTGTCTTAAAAAGTTAAATGAATTGTGATTGTGGTGTCTTCTTCCCCAACCCCTCCACTTGTTTGTGTAATTATCTATTTATTTATTTTAGCTCCCACAAATTAGTGAGAACATGTGGTATTTCTCTTTCCGTGCTTGACTTATTTCACTTAATATAATTTTCTCTAAGTCCATCCATATTGCTGCAAATGGTAGTATTTCATTCTTTTTATAATAGAGTAGTATGCCATTGTGTACATATACCAGAGTCATTATGCACTCATATGATGATGGACATTTGGGCAGATTCCAACTCTTGGCTATTGTTAATAGTGCTGCAATAAACATTGGAGTACAGGTATCCCTTCAACATGATGATTTCCATTCCTTTGGGTATAATCCCAGCAGTGGAATAGCTGGGTCATATGGTAGATCTATCTGTAATTGTTTGAGGAACTTCCAAACCATTTTCCATAAAGACTGCACCACTTTGCAGTCCCACCAACAGTGTAGGAGAGTTCCTTTTTCTCTACAACTTCGTCAGCATTTATCATTCTCAGTCTTTTGGATATTAGCCATCCTATCTGGAGTGAGATGGTACCTCAGCGTGGTTTTGGTTTGCATTTCCTGAATGCTGAGTGATGTTGAGCATTTTTTCATGTGTCTGTTGGCCATTTGTATATCTTCCTTTGAGAAGTGCCTGTTCAGCTCCTTTGCCCATTTTTTAATTGGGTTATTTGTTTAATTGGGTTGAGTTGTTTTTCCTTGTATTATTCTGGATATTAATCCTTTGTCAGATGTATAATTTGCAAATTGTGTATTTTGTTTTGCAGAAGGTTTTTCATTGATATAATCTCATTTGTCTATTTTTCCTATGGTTGCCTATGCTTTGGGAGTCATATTCATGAAGTCTGTATGTAATCCTACTTCCTGAAGTGTTTCCCCTATGTTTTCTTTAAGGAATTTCATTGTTTCAGGATGTATATTTAATTATTTAATCCATTTTGAGTTGATTTAGGTATATGGTGAGAGGTGCGGGTCTAGTTTCAACCTCCTGCATATGGATATCCAGTTTTCCCAGCACCATTTGCTGAAGAAGCAGTGTCATCCCCAGTGTGTAGACTTGGTGCCTTTGTCAAAGATCAGATGGCAGTAGGTGTATGGGTTGATTTCTGGATTCTCTATTCTATTCCACTGATCTGTGTGTCTGTTTTGTGCTAGTACCATGGTGTTTTAGGCATTATAGCTTTGTAGTGTAGTTTAAAGTCAGGTAGTGTTATACCTCCAGCTTTATATTTTTTGCTCCGAATTGCTTTGGCTATTTGTGGTCTTTTATTATTCCACATAAATGTTAGGATAGTTTTTCCAATTCAGAGAAAAATGTCATTGGAATTTTGATGGGGATTGCATTGAATTTGTAAATCACTTTGGGTAGCATAGACATTTTCACAATGTTAATTCTTCCAATCCAAGAGCTTGAATATCTTTCTATCTTCTTGTGTCCTCTTTAATTTCTCTCAACAGTGGTCTGTAGTTCTCTTCGTAGAGATTTTTCACATCCTTGCTTATCTTTATTTCTAAGTACTTTATTTTTTTGGTGGCTATTGTAAATAGGCTAGCTTTCTTGATTTCTTTTTCGGCATGTTCACTGTTGGAGTATAGAAATACTACTGATTTTTGTGTGTTGATTTTGTAACCTGCAACTTTGCTGAAATCATTTATCAACTTTAAGAGTTTTTCTGTAGAGGCTTTAGGCTGTTCAATATATAGGATCATGTCATCAGCAAACAGGGACAGTTTGACTTCATCTTTTCCAATCTGGATGCCCTTTATTTCCTTCTCTTCTCTGATTGCTCTAGCCAGTACTTCCAACACTAAATAAGAGTGGTGAGAGTGGGCATCCTTGTCTAGTTCAGAGTGATATTGGCAGTGGGCTTATCACATATGGCTTTAATTATGTTGAGATACTTTCCATCTACACCTAACTTGTACAGAGTCTTTATCATGAACAAATGTTGAATTTTGTCAAATGCTTTTTCAGCATCTTTAGAGATGATCATATGATATTTGTGTTTGCTTTTATTGATGTGGTGTATCACATTTATTGATTTGTGTATGTTGAACCAACTTTACATCACTGGGATGAGTCCCACTTGACCATGGTGGATAATTTTGGGTATGTGTTGCTGTATTCTGTTAGCTACTATTTTACTGAGGATTTTTGCATCCATATTCATCAAGGATATTGGCCTGAAGTTTGTTTTGTTGTTGTTGTTGTTGTTGTTGTTGTATCATTGTCTGGTTTTGGTATCAGGGTGATGTTTGCTTCATAGAATTAGTATGGGAGGATGGCCTCTGTTTCAATCTTTTGGAATAGCTCATAGAGAATTGGTATCAATTCCTCTTTGAAGGTTTGGTGGAATTCTGCAGTGAATCCATCTGGTCCTGGGCTTTTCTTTGTTAGGAGCCTTCTGATAACAGCTTCAACCTCTTTTATTGTTATTGGTCTGTTTAGATTTTCTACATATTCTTGGCTCAATTTTGGTAGTTTGTGTGTCCAGAAATTTATCCATTTCTGCCAGATATTCAAATTTGTTGGCATATAGTTGTTTATAGTACTCTCTAATGTTTTCTTGTATTTCTGAAGTATCAGTTGTAATATCGACTTTTTCATTTCTATTTTTTGTTATTTGGGTCTTCTCTCTTTTTTTTCAGTTAGCCTTGCTAATGGTTTGTTAATTTTATTTATCTTTTCAAAAAACTAACTTTTAGTTACATTTTTCTTTTATATCATTTTATGAGTTTCTATTTCATTAAGTTCTGCTCTGATCTTAATTATTTATTTCCATCTGCTAACTTTAGGTTTGGGTTGTTCTTATTTTCTAGTTCTTTAATGTGAAGTGTTAGGTTGTTCACTTGCCATCTTTCCATTCTTCTGAAGTAAGCATTTAATGTGATGAGTTTCCCCCTTAGTACTGCTTTTGTAGTATTTCACAGGTTTTGGAATGATGTGTCATTATTTTCATTAGTTTCAAGAAATTTTTTGATTTCCTGTTCAATTTCTTCTTTGACCCATATGTCATTAAATAGAATGCTGTTTAATTTCCATGTGTTTGTATAGTTTCCAGAGTTTCATATGTTATTGATTTCTAATTTTAATCCATTTTGATCTGACGATGTAGGAAAATCCTCTCTCCTTATCATTCACCGGAATG
>NW_007730431.1:135100-142391 GCF_000696425.1 Galeopterus variegatus
AAAAAAAAAAAAACTGGATAGAAAAAATGGTGAGAACTAATGCAAAACACATCGTCCAATTTTAGAAAGAAAACTCATAAGGAACAAATGTGCAAAAAAACTGGCTTCCTCCGTAATCTGAACAGTTACAGCTGTTGTTTTAAAGATGCTTAATCAACAGTTAGCATATTAGACCTAATACATTCCACCGAGATTATTTAATATGAACCCCTAAAAAGTCAGTAGACATTGCTTGTAAAGATGTTTAAAAGAAAATTTAGAATACATATTTTTTTTTCTAGTTTGTGTCTTAAAGTTACTGGAGCTACCTGGAGGAATATTTGATTCCAGGTCTGGAGTAGGGAAGTTACAATGTGAATCTGAAACATTCTGATGTACCAGAAAATAAGAAAATGAATAGAACTGTGTAAAAAGGACAAAGAAGCCAGTTTAAATTTGGGTTCACTGACAAAAAGTGAGTTAAATTGAAAAGCACATTCAAGAAAGACTTATTAAGGGAAACACATTTTGCGTGTTGGAATCCATTAGTCCATAATTATATTTAAAGTAGCAGTAACAAAAAACAAAAACAAAAACCTCGTTTGCCACAATTTTAAGTAAGTAACTATAACACCAACTACTTACTCTTGAAATTAATAAAAGGAAGGATTTACAATTGACCCTGTTTTAGAGTATGGAAGGTATAAGTTCTAGTTGGTGAGAAAAATTATCTTTTTAACAGAAGAATGACTGTTAAATTTAGAAAGAATGATAGAAACAGAAGATCACCATTTTGTAATCTCCAGTGAAATCACTGATTCAGACAATAATAATCAGTGATGATAAAACCATTGACTGAAAGATTGATGAGATACCATGTATTTGTGACGTACCAAAGTATTGCTCCAGATTGCTCTTTAATAATGGATGGAGCCAACTTTTATTACCCCACCTCAGTGATCAGTCTAACTCTCACTCAAACAAATAATACATACCTCCCAACTTCTTCCAACATAAATTTATAGCACCACCTCTACAGTGCTTTTGCAAAAATTATTTAAACTGAATCTATTTGATCTTAGATCTAACTTCTCAGTTAGAATGAATAATGAATGTGAGAGCACTCAAATCCAAGAGGTGCAACATTCTAGGAGCTCCTCAACAAGTTAGTACTGTGGAAGGAAAAAAATGGGGTGTGTGTTTGGTCATGTGCGTTTCTTTGCATGGGCCTTGTCTTTTAGATTAAAGTGACTTAAAAGATATAATAACCAAAAGTAATGTATGGTTGTGCTGAATACTGATTTCATGAAACAAGCATAAAAGATATTTGGTGAATACCTGAGTTAATGTGAGTAGAGCCAGATTTTAGATGATTAAGGAATTATTTATTGCGTTAGGTCTGATAATGACATAATGGTTATGTTGGGAAAACGGCCTTATTCTGTCTGGATGCTAACTGAATTATTTATGTCTGGTTTGGTTTATAATTATAACTTATTTTTAAATATTTCAGTAAAAGCATGACAAGATGGACCAAATATGGCAAAATTTTAACAGTTGCTAAATCTTGTTGATGTTGGATATGGGTACACATTAAACTATTCTCTTTGCTTTCCTGTATGTTTTAAATATGCATTACAAAATCATTAACTAAGCAAGATTTGCACTTTGACTAATTTGTCAGTTGTTTATGTCTCAATTTAAAATTGAAATTGAATTATGGAATAAATATAAATGTATATTTGAGGTAGTCTGAGATCAAGCTTCTTCCAAGTTGTACTAATAAAACCAAATTTGTGAAAACGGGTACCTAAAACAAACACAGAAACTTTGCTGATTCTGCTAAGGTATTTTACCCATCTCTTAACTATCAGAAATAAGCAAACCTGCCAATTATCTGTTTCTCAGTGCAAGGGTGAAATGCCTATATCTTTTCTGGCTTTCTGAGTGAGCATAGAATGTTTTACTAGTTTAACACTGTGTTGCTTTGAAAAGCCTTTGAAGAAGTAAGCTTATGATATAGAGAGGAATATTATGAGATAGAGTATGGACTTTAAACAGAAATATTAGAATTCCTGTTCTGTCACTGATGGCCTCTCTAATGATAGTTCTGTATCTATAGAGAGGAAAGGATGTATACATACTATGCATCAGTAAGAAAGCCACACTTTAAAAATAAGACACTTGCTTTAGGTACATACTGTGGGGAAAAAAGAGAGAGTGACAAATAGAGTAATAGCACAAGAATGGTAAGATATAGAAGAAGGTGAGTAAAGAAAAACACTTCCTATGACACAGTTCTGCTATAACCAGTTCTTTATGCCATATACATATACAATTCAAAATATTCCAGAACATGTTTCCTAAGAACAATGTTTTGTTTTTGAATGATTAACAAAATCTGAAATTTTGTTATTTCTCTTGACCCTTAATTGGCTTTACTGTACTTATATCACATAGTTGCCTGCGTCTGAATATATACTGCATTTTGAAAAACCTTGATATATGCTCTGAGGGGGAAAAATTAATTCTAATTTTGTTATTTCTCTTGACCCTTAATTGGCTTTACTGTACTTATATCACATAGTTGCCTGTGTCTGAATATATACTGCATTTTGAAAAACCTTGATATATGCTCTAAGGGGGAAAAATTAATTCAATTCTGGCATGACACAAAAAAATGGTGGTTCCAAATTCAGAATTATTCAGCTCAGTGTATGATTTTTGTCAGGAACAGTTGATATCTTAAAAAACACTTTCAATTTGTTTTTTATTCTCTTCTCTATGTTCTAACAGCATCTTCACCTTGTCTGTAACCTAGAGCACTGGAATTGTTGCTCAGAGAATCTGACAACCTTAAAAGGTAAATATGTAATTATAACCAGTGTAAAAAGCATAAGATTTTCTAAATTCTCATAAACTGGCTTTTTTTAATGTCAGAGCTGAGGCACTAGCAGTTCTGTTGAATTTTCAGATATAAGTGTTAAGAGTGTTGACATTTTCAGACACATGGCAGCTTTTTTACTCATTTATCCTGATGATTATAGGGTTGTATAAAAATTCATATCCATTCCTTGCTAGGGTAAAAGATAAATAACTGTCTCTTTGTAATTTATTGTTAATAATGATAGCTTACAGAAAGATATATTCATATATTAGGATTCATTTGTAGTTGTGAAACTAATTTGTGCTACTAACGTAGAGATCATGTTAGTTTTAAAACTGGTAAAAAATAGAAAGCTACTACTTTATTGTAACTTTTGCCATACATCTGTTATGCTGTCATTACTGAATAACTGCAATCGCTGCAAAGGTGGTAACTGTGCAAGATTTGAGGTCTAAGACTATCTCTAAGAAAGTCTGAGTGAAGGTTTTCTCCTTTTCCCGTTTTCAGTTAATATTTTAGAAGAAAACTTGGGAGATAATGCAATAAGTTTCAAGAATCCCTGCCTTTAAAGTCCTAGCAATACTAATAGAAGAAATAACCTTGTACTTTATCAAAGGAAATGGTTTCCTGGTTTCCTTTGGAAAGAATTAGGTTTGTATTGCTGAGTAATTATGTTTGTGGTTTCAATGTGATTTCTGATCTTCAAACAATATGTGTGCTGCTGGTTGTTGAGATAAAAATGTTTACTGAAAACTCAAACTATGAAATAGAAGAGTTAATAGAGAAATATACAAGATGTAAAAATATACAAGATATAAACCCATATAAATAAATGTAAACCCAGAATAACAAACAAGATACTTTAACAAACAAATTTAAGGGTCTAAGGGCTAGATGCTTGAAGTATTATAATGATAAAAACAAACCCTATAACTTAGCATCCTACTGCCTGGGGGAGAACAGGCATACGAAAATGTAATTTCTACAGAATGTATAAAATGCAACAATGTAACTAAATACAAAGAGTACAGGAATGAAAAGGGTGCACTTTGATGTTTTGGAGAAGCTGGAGGTGAGGAAAATGCTGATTCTTAGACAAGTAGAGGTGATTCATATTAACAAAGAATGAAAAAGAAATTAAAGAAGTCATTGTCACCAAAGTCAAAGGCATCAGAGAATAGGATACATCTTCTGGAATTATTTGGTGCTAAAGAACTATAAATTACAAAGGAGGAAATAGTAATAAGAACACTTAGGATATGGCTAAGTTTCCCATCTTGAAAGTCACTTCATTAAATCTATAGATAACCTTGAGTAGTATAGCCATCTTAATAATATTAAATCTTCCAATCCATGAACATGAGATGCCTTTTCATTTATTTAGGTCTTCATTAATTTCTTTCAGCAATGCTTTGTAGTGTCTTTCATTTCTTTAGTTAAATTTATTACTAAATATTTTATTCTATTGGATACTATTGCAAGTAAAAATATTTTCTTAATTTTCTTTTTGGATTGTTTATTGCTGGTGCATAGAAACACAGCTGGTCTTTGTGTAAAGAGAGCTTTTTAAGATGTATATCTAAATGGTTCATGAGTTGATAATTTGAAGCTGGGGATGTGTTAAATTATGTAGAGATATACTTGATCTTTTCTATGAACATTGGAATAGATGATGCTTTTGCAATCTGGTATTGGAGTTACCAAAAGTTTTAGTTAAGAGGTGATAAATCCAGTTTAGAATCTACTAAGATTTACATAATTGTGAATATTCAAGACGTATCTAGGTTGTAGTTACATGTTCCCTAATGTAAAGAAATAATTCTATCTATCACAAGAACTTTTAAGACAATGGTTATTAATGTCATAGGATAAATATATATATATATATATATATATATAGTCATTTGCCTTGAAATATGCATACATATCACAAGAACTTTTAAGACAATGGTTATTAATGTCATAGGATAAATATATATATATATATTTATATATATATATATATATTCATTTGCCTTGAAATATGCATACAAAAATATTTTACAAATGATTTTGAGAGATTCTCTGATAGTCACCCTTCAGGTGCCTATGACCCCTGATAAAGAAACACTATTTAAAGAAGTAAGTTAAGGAGATGATAGAGGTCAAAGTACTTGGAAAGAGAAAATGTCTGGGATGATTCACAGGAAAGGATACAAAGAGTATTCCTTGAGGTACTCACAAGAGGAGAAGAAATGTAAATGGAGTGTTAAAGATGGAAGCCAGGTTTCAAAGGGATAAAGATGGATTGAGAGATGAAGAATTGGACTTGGACATATACACTTATCTTTTGAGAAGATCATGTGAGGGAATAACTAGGGGGTCATAAAATCAAAGGATAGAAAAACTATAACATGCATTGGTTAAAAAGGAAGCATAAGAACAAAAGATATTTAAATAGTTGGCCGAAGTATTGCGCAATGGCAACTTGTATAACATATACAAGAGAAGGCTATTTAAAAGGATAATATTCAATAAACATGTTAAACTATGATTGTGCATAAATGCAAATTCAGAATAATGGTCCAGAATTAGGAGAGAATACCTATTTACTTTAGTTTACCTAGATCCTTTCAATATCTTTTCCTAAACTCAAACAGATTTTTCACACTGAGAACCCAAGAGAGTTAGCATGAATTTTATGAAATGAGCCAAATAATGTAAAAGCCAGGAACAATAGTAATCCACTAGTATGGAAGAAAAAAGAAAGAAAGAAATGTTGAAGCAAACAGATAGGAAATTATCAAGAAATTCAGCCCCTTTATTCATCCCCTCCTGTGGGATTTGTCCATCTGTGAAGAACATAACATCGAAGACAGCAGTAAATATATGTTTAAACTCATATGTGTTGCTCACTGCACTTATGTTTACCCTCTCTTCTCAAACTTAGATGTTTTCTTGTCATAAAAGAGAATGGAGATAATGATGCAAGTCTCTGAGGAAGCAAAAAATTCTGAAATCCAAAGCACAGGTGCAGGGACTGACTTGAACAGCTGCAGGAGGATGGGTCAAAAACAATTTGATCATGAGTAATTGGGTCAAAGATATTTTGGTTGACATGAATGACTAAGTAGTAGAAATTGTTATTTTCAGTCACTGGATTTTCAAAGGTTGCTATTTTTTAAAATTTCCACTTTGTAACAAGTTTCTATATTTAATTTATAAATATTATAAGAATCCTTTAAATATCAGAGATAAGTCATGATTATTTTAATTTATAATTTAGTATCAGCAAATATTAATGTTATAAGATTCTTATAATGGAAAAAAAATGGAAAATAACTGATTGCCAATGATTTCCATTATTAAAATATAGTAAAATTTTAAAAAGTTAAAAATTTTACTAGTAAATCTTAATGTCATTTTACATGGCACAAAAATATTTAGAAAAAAATGAGGAAGCCTCAGGAGAATACCAATATACAAATAATTGAAACGTTATCTTTATCTACTTTCAATTAAAAGAAAAAACAAAATTAAATTATATTTATACAGCGAAGCTTCATTATTCTCTCAGAGAGAATTACAGAAGACACTTAGAATATTCTTCCATTTCAATTTTAAAATTTATAAATAATAAGTTAAAAATGCTTGTGAAAATAAAGGTGACCAAAACTGAAATTAAAATGAGGGAAGAGAAGCAAATATTTGCAAGCCATACATCTAAGATGGCAATACCTTTGTTGTATTATCTTTAATTAAGTATACAGACATTTCTAACACGTCATCCAGAGACCACTGCTCCACTTGGCTGCCATTCTCTTATCTCTCTCTTCAGCAACGGTGAGGTGGCTACCTTTTCCTTGGGGAAGAGAAATCCATGGTTTGTTGACTTTGCCAATAATGAAAATGTTGGAGAACTAGGAGGCAAAGCTGTTGCAGTTGGCATCTTTCACACGAACCACATTGAAAGATCCAGGATGTCTCTCTCTGCTGGTGACCTTGCCAGTTCTTCCCACGTTAGCCCTCCAGTCACCATACACAGGTTACCAGTGTCAAAGATGAAACTGGTGATCTTGCCAGTCTCCAGATCAACTTGAATGGTGTCATTCACTTTGATGAGGAGATCAAGGTAGCAGATGTAGGTACATCATAGGTCACCAAATGAAAGATTCCTTTTGTGACCACAAAGATCCTTCTCATTTTGCTCAAGTCATTCTTGGCCTCCTCAGGCATAATACAGTAAACAGAAAATTGGTGCTTTGTGTCATAGATCGGATGGAAATTCTCTCCAGTCTTATCAATGCTGATGGCATCCATAAAACCAGAAGAGTAGGTTATATCAGTTCGGACCTTGCCATCAACCTTAATGAACCAGTGCATGCAAATCTTTACTTCATCTCCTGTCAGGGCATATTTAAGTCTGTTCCTCAGGAAAATGATGAG
>NW_007730431.1:143023-144999 GCF_000696425.1 Galeopterus variegatus
AGGAGATATTCTCTCAGCTAATGGCAACCGGTGGACAGATGGGGAGCAAATATACCAGTCAATTTATCCAGCATCCAATGCTTTGGAGCTGCTACCTGCTTCAGATGGTTCTTGGAACCACGAGCCATGGCTGTGCTAGGCACAGAAAGAGGACCGCCTTCTTCCGGTGCATGGAAAAATGATCCACATGCTCCTTCTTAATTGGATTTAATTAATTCCTCATTAATTAGAAACTACATACTGGACCTAAAATGAACCCATCAGATTCTTTTCCCCTAGACTTAGGACTGAGGAGGTTAGAGGCTTGGTGTTGGGACTGGAATCTTGGTAAAGAAAAAGATCTTGTGAAAGAGTTTTTGGTCAAACATACACCTCCACATTTATTCATCTACTTATTAATTTATTCCAAAAATTTTTGTTAACACTTACTATTTGCCAATAATTGTATTGTATACTCTTGGTACCATGGTGAGAATGAGGCATATTCCTTGCAGTTGAGAATGTGATGTCTTATTAAGGAATATTAACTCATAAAGAAGCAAATATAAAAGTTTGGCTTAAGTGCATGGTAGGAGGATCAGACTAAAGTGAAAGGTAGCTGTGAGAGCATGGCATTTACTTAGGGTCAGGCAGAGTTTTCTAGTCTAAGTCAANATTGAAAACAGTTCAATCAGTAGTCTTACCAGACAGCCCACAGCTAGGAGGTGTCAGTGTATGTATGTGTGCACATACACATGATAATGAAGAAAATAAGTAATGAGAATTAAGCTGAAGGCTATGTTAAGGAGGGTGTATTTTATACTGTATGGAGTGAAGAGACACTGAAAAATTTTATGCAGAGGAATGACAATAGATTTGAATTTAAAAAAATCACTCCAATAGCAAAGAAAAGAAACAGTATAAGATGACAGCAAAACTGATAGATACAGACTAATTAGGAGGCTCTTGTGCTGATCCAGGGGAAGAAGGATGTTGGCAGGAACTAGGTATCAGTGGTGTGAGTGAATGTTTGTGAGAGGCTAACCTTATGGACATAATGAAGGATAAAGAGGAAAAGAGCACCAAGGACAGCACCCAGTGATGCTAGTGGGTTCATTCAGAAAATGTTGTCATTTACCTTACTTAAACACAGAAGGAAGAAAATTGTGTTTGCTTTGTCTGAGGCTTGGGGAAAACAGTTTATATCTTGGTTTTAGATAGACTGTAGCAATGGATATAAATGCTAGCTTTAGAAGTCTAGAAAGCAAGCACAGGGCTGACTGTCCTTTTGGCAGTCAGAATTGTGTAGAAGCACCTGCACAGTATCTTAGAGACTGTAGGGTCAAGAGCCGGTGAGTGTTGCCAGGAAAGAAGGTGTGTGCCATTTTGGAGAAAGAGTCATGGCAGGGTAGTCTTGGGACACCTAATAGAAAAGCCTGGAATATGAGGACAGAGAATATGGGAGGCACTGGGGGATACCCAGGACAAAGGACAAACATTGCAGAAAAGAGTATTTTTGGTAAAGGGTATGTATGCGGATGGGCAGTTGGTGATAGATCGCAAGATTATCCAATCACACCTCTACTTCAGATTGGAAGGAAGCCTGCAGTAATTGCAGGCTCCCAGTCAGAAGCAGCCTGATCTGGAAGAAGTAAGAAAATTTAACATTAACCTAAATATTGTTCCATGCTTGTTTAAGATGGCTGTTATGACTGTGTAACCCTTGGTTAGTTCTCCAACCTGACCTTTCAATATGCTTCAGCATGTGGGAAGCCTTCTTTCAGTTCCTAAAATACATCAAACTCTTTCTTACAGAGGGATATTTGCACATATTGTTTCTTCTGCTGGGAATATTCTTTCCCTGGTCACTTTCATGGATAGCCCCTTCTGAGAATTCAGTATCAAGTTAGAGCTCAGGCCATTGGAAATATCTTTTCCTAGCACCTGTCACATAGATAGATAGATAGATAGATAGATAGATAGATAGATAGATAGAT
>NW_007730431.1:145928-147675 GCF_000696425.1 Galeopterus variegatus
GATAGATAGATAGATACCCATTAGTGCTTCCTTTATTTTCATATGGCATATCAAATTTTGTAACTACATGTTTGTTTCTTTACTTATATCTTCTCCAGTAGACTGTGAGCCTCATGAAGGCAGGGACTTTGTTCTTTTTACATCAATTGTACATCTAGCACCAAACTCAGTACACATGGATACTCATTCCACATTTATGGAATGAAAGAATGAATATACTGAGCTATACACTGAATCATTTAGTAGTGAAAATCTTATTTTCCTAATTATGACAGAAATTGAATAAATTATAGCATATCCATATATTGAAATATTTAGCCACAAAAATCATGTTTCAAATAATTTTTCATAACACAGGGAAATTTTTAATATATAATAATGAGCAAAATTCCAGGATATAATAGTCCATTAAGACCATGATTTTCTATATTAAGCTGCCTTTCATTGAGTACTGCTATGTAGAAAATGTACTTTATGTATATTAAAAATGCCTTCTTAATTAATACAATTACGCAATTAAAATAATGACTTTTTGTAGATTAGAAAACCATGGTTTGTAGAGATTAAATAATAAGCCTAACATTACATTGCTAGCAGATAGCTGTGTTGAAATATGAATTCAGTTCTGACTTAAACATCCATGCTCCTTGACAATAAGCTGCAAGGTTACATGTTAGCAGTGAGCATCTCTGATTGTGAGAAATAAGGATGATATTATGGTTTTGATTTTTTTTCCAATTTCCTAAATTTTCCTTAATTTTTAAATATGACAGAAGAAAATAAACGTTGTCTCTCTCTTTCAAAATAAAAAATCAAACCTACATTTTACTTGTAGTGATAAGGGTACTATTAGTTTCAAGCTTTTTTCTCTNAATCAAACCTACATTTTACTTGTAGTGATAAGGGTACTATTAGTTTCAAGCTTTTTTCTCTTTTTTGTAATGGTTGGCCTTTTAAAGTCTGTAGTGCTAACACATTAGTTAACTTAATTGTCCTGCTTTGCCATTCCAGCACCAATTTTAAAAGACGTTACGTCTTTTTAGGAATCACTGTTCAGTTAGTCTTATTTTATTACTATTTATTTAAATTTCAGAATAGTTTAGATGTAGAAGACTATTTGAAAGTTTATTATAGGAAGCATAGTCATTAAGAAATAGTAAATGTCTGCTTTTTCCACATTCTTGGAATTCTCACTTTAAATATCTAAGTTTGTGCATTTAAGTTCATGCATACGCACCTAAAATAAAATTGTAGATGGATATTAAACTCTAATAAGTAGGTGTTTTTATGCAGTGCTTTATGTTAGCAATATTGAAACTACTTTCTGTATATTTTATACTCAAGCAAGTGAATTAATACATTGAAGACAGTGGGAGCCATATTTTCAGTTTGTAAAGAGCATTGCAAACAGGAGTGAGGACTAGAATGTTGGGTTAGAATTGGAGGTATCACTATGTCATCTACATCTGTACCTATATCTATATTGATATATCTACATTGATAGATCTATACACATATATGGAAATTTAGAGAGAGGGAGAGAAAAACATATATAGGGAGAGAGATGTGTGTATATGTGCCTCCCTCCAAATAAATTACATGAATTTTATAAAATAAATAATATATTATCAAAATTATTTTATTTTATACATTTATGCATTTTTAAGATGATTATTTTACATATTTTATATTTATGCATTACATATTTATGTGTATGTATTTGATATATTTCTTATATATTTATATC
>NW_007730431.1:148378-149978 GCF_000696425.1 Galeopterus variegatus
TTATATAGAGAGAGAGAGATGTGTGTATATGTGCCTCCCTCCAAATAAATTACATGAATTTTATAAAATAAATAATATATTATCAAAATTATTTTATTTTATACATTTATGCATTTTTAAGATGATTATTTTACATATTTTATATTTATGCATTACATATTTATGTGTATGTATTTGATATATTTCTTATATATTTATATCATATGCTTTATATCTTACAACAAACTCATGCATACATCCTCATTATTCAGGGCTTCTCTATTTTCCAATTCACCTACTTTGCTACAATATATTTGCAACCCCCAAATCAATATTAATAATGCTTTCGAGGTCATTTGTGGACAAGTGCAGAGTGGTGAAAAGTTTGAATTGCCAAAGGCACATGTTCCAGCTGAGGTTGAATAAGTGTGTGCTTTTGTTTTAGTGCTCATACAGTCAAGTGTCCTTTCCACGGACTGTGTAGTGCCATGTTTTTGACACTGTGTGTTTTTTATTGGTGATTTTGCTGTGTAAAATGGCCCCCAAATGTAGTGTTGAAGTGCTCTGTAGTGTGCCTAAGCACAAGAAGACTGTTATATATGCCTTACTGAGATAATACACCAGTAAGATAAGCTTCGTTCAGACATAAATTATAGTTCTGTTGGCCGTGGGTTCAACGTTATTGAATCAACTACATAGTTTGTTTAGAAAAAGGAAAAGGAAATGGAAATTTGTCAATAGGTACATGAAACCCCTCTGGAAAATGCTAAAGTAACATCTATAGTATACGATGAATAAAGCTGTGGAAATGATGGCAGCTAAATCCATGCATTCATGAGATGACAACCAAGAAAGAACTTAGTGGACAATGTTGTTGTTAGACTGAAAGTCAAAGAAATTTAGGTCCATATTATGCAAGGTCAGAAAAATGTTAAACTCTTCTTGGCTAATATTTCATTATCAAAAAATACCGCATAGAATTAATTACAATCATGCCCCGCACAACAACATTTCCATCAGTGACAGACCACATATACAATGGTGTTTAGAACAATTTCCTACAGTATTTAGTACAGTAACATGCTGTACAGGTTCATAGCCTAAGAGCAATAGGCCGTACCATTCACACGAGGTGCATAGGAGGCACCATCTAGGTTGGCGTAAGTACACTGTATGATGTTTGTAGAACAAGGAAATTGCCTAATGATGCATTTCTCAGAATAAATTTCCATCTTTAAGCTACATGTGAATGTATTTATAAGGAATATATGTGTAAAATAAGTTGTCTTTAAACAGAAACACATATTTAAACAAGGGTGAAAATGTTTAAACAGTTGATGAAAATGTAACCAGAAGTTCGCAGGAACCTAATCCTGTATTTCACCTAGAAACAATGGTTCAGTATTGGCTAATTCAGTGTTTGTGGCCATTTCATGTAATATAAGTGCTATGATTGATATATGTATGTATGTATCAGCTCTTTCCACTGAAAGTATTTAGGAACAAGGAAATGCCAGTTACATTGAACACATTTAGCACCCAAATCTTGCTTTTTAAAAACTGTTCAGGGGCCGGCCCGGTGGCGCACTGCTACAGTGCGCCGCTTGGGAGCGCAGCGGCA
>NW_007730431.1:151526-153190 GCF_000696425.1 Galeopterus variegatus
TGTAACATTTTTAAATTGTTTAATTTTGATAGGTATACTGTGGTTAAGTAAAGGAATGTCCTTTTTCTTAGAAAATATACACTGAAATTTTTAAAGGTAATGGAATATAATATTTCTACTTTTCTTTCACTAAGTTTAAAAAATATATATTTTACATACACGTATATATCCCTATACTTACATAAGAGTGTGTGTGTGTATGTTCATAAAATACTAAAGCAAACAAGGCAAAATGTAAACAATTAATGACTCTGGGTAAAGAGTATGTGGGGTTCCTGTACTACTTCTGTAAAATTTTCTGTAAGTTTGAAATTATATCAAAATGGAAAATTACAAAATAAAAATGATGGATTTAAAAAAATAAGACTCTATACATTAGTAGCTCAAAATCTGCCCTTGTTAAAGAGAACAAAGTATTTTAAACACACACTACAGGCTGTTTTTGACAGATCTTACAAAGATGATAAAGACTTTTCTTCAAATAATGGATACCAAAAAGAAAAAAACAAACAAAAAGCCCCCACTTTTTTCCTCTTTAGAATCTACTCAAAATTGGTGAAATTTAAAGAAATAAAACGCAGTACTTGCTGATGCAGATAACATTTAATTCCTAGTTCTTCATAAATGTTTTAAAAGAATCTAGTTTATTGCCAGTGGGAATTATTAACAATGGACTTTCATAAGAAAATTACCTCAAATGTTCATTTAAAATCCATTTATTCAAATTTTAATATTTAACAGTGTTTAATCTTTAGACATTGCATGTGACAGTATTTGCAAATGTAAAATATATATTTGGGGAGACAGTTGGCAATTTTAAACTTGGTAAAACAATTGTTAACTATTTAACAATGAGATAGTGACAAGAAAATTACAGGTGTGTACAAATGACCACTTCTTCAAAGACAGCTTATTATTTTAGTATGTAATATGTGTAAAGAACATAATCTCTGAAGCCAGATTGCCAGGGCAAACTCTGATCTTGACACTTAAAAGTTGTGTGATATTTAGCAACTTAGTTATACTGTCAAGAATTCAGTGTCCTCATCTGTATCATATGGATAGGCATTCAAAGCATTGTTGTGATGAACACATGCATAATATATGAGTTATTATACATGAAGCATAAAAGAGTGTCTATTCTATAAGTCATCGATAGCTGGTAGATATTGTTATTCTCAAAATTAGAGAAAGTAAATTCAAATCTTTACATTTCTCATGACAAAAACAATGCACGTTGCACTGAAAATATTTTCCTCAATCCACATCTACCTGAGAAAAATCGAAAAACAAGGGAGTTCACCAGAATAATGCAAAATAAATGAATAATTGTCACCCGTTTTTATTTCTACTGCACAATTTTCATTATGTTTCATGTACTTGCCCTCTATTTTTATTTCTATTTTCCGCTGTTCAATATACTTCTTATGTCTTATACCTTTCTTGTCCTTCACCCAGTTCTTGCTCTATCCTGTTAAACATTTTCCACTTTTGTCTTCTTTGTTTACAATTCTTCATCATTTTTTAATGTTTTCTTTCACTGTGTACTTCTTCCACTTGATTTCCTAAAATATTTTTCCTGTCTTGGCTGTTGCTTGCCTATCTTCTGCCAGAGTGTGGTATCTTCTGTGTTATGAAGAATGGTCCTCTGAGGCAAGAGCCCT
>NW_007730431.1:154931-155742 GCF_000696425.1 Galeopterus variegatus
AAAAAATTGTGATTGAATTTTAACCTTGTAAAGCTTTAGGGATCTTACAAGTTGGAAAGGCCGAAATTCAATAATGAAATAATAGGAAAATTATTTCATCCTAAAAAACTTTCATGTCATGTGCTATTGCTTTTTGTTTATGTACCATAAAACAGCATTCTTACAAAATGAATCCTGATGAAAAATATACTTTCACTTATTGTTTTGTAGAAATATCAACTCAGAAAACATACCCAATTTACTTTTTTTCTTAGATCCACCTTTTTATTTTTAGTTGGAAAAAAACTGAAATACAAAGGGAAACTTCAATTATAACAGATATTTCAAAAGTTTGGATTGTAACTAAAATATAATAAAATAAATCATTAATAAAAGAAATTCCAATTGAAAGAAAGAAATGTAAAAATGTTGGTTCATCAAGAACTTTCCGTGGGCAAGCACTTTAAATTTCAATTTCAATTTCAAAAAACCTGCCTGTATTTTGAAGTTTATTCTTTTCTCAGATATCTCTTTTATGTTGCCTTAATGTCTCTTTATTTAGTTAATTTTTTTCAATTGTATCTAATGTACTGAAAATCAGCCTATTTCCTTTATTACTTATTTTCTTTTTTTACTTAATTTTTTCATAGAATTAACTCCCAGGATCTGTGGTTCCAGTAGTGAAAGAAGGTATTTATATTAATTAGAGTACTACTACATTGCAGAATAATATTCTTCATAGGTCAATCTACACTAATCTAATCAGGCATTTCTCTCCAGATATTTTAACCTCAGTTTAAATACAATTATTCACAGCACTGTAACATATTCA
>NW_007730431.1:156821-158441 GCF_000696425.1 Galeopterus variegatus
ACTTAAAGGACAAACAAGGAAAATTACAGTGTTATATTTGCTTTGTAATCAAAGAAATCTTTGTTTCTTTATTCTACATTTAAAGCAAGTTTAACACCTCTTCATATAATCATTCAAACAATTTCAAAGTTTTCATTTCATGTTAAACTCTGTATATTTTTGTTAGGTTATATGTATTTATCAACATGTTAATATTCAAAGAGGATTCTCAGTCTTATGTATTTGGAAACAGAATGTGGCCTCCACTGTTACTCATGACATTTCAACAAGTCATCTTCCAATATATAGATGTTCTTTGATGATTTAATATTCTGCAACTTCATTATTCCAAAAGACACACTAGTTTTTTAATCAAACAAATCAAAAAATAATCAAAATAATCAAATAAAAAACTAACCAGTCCATGCTCAAATAGTTAACAAATGACTTACATGGAAAGAAAATTTTAAATCACAAAAATGCTAAGTACAGAATGAATCCATCTTTCATTTCCCTATGTAAGTACGATTTGGATAAGGTGGCATCTTTATTGCTAGCTAGATACCTAGAAATTTCTTTTTCTAAACGTGTTTGCAAAGTTGTTTAAAAAAAATTTGAGTAGAAAAATAATTGAAGTTTAGGACAGTAAAGTACTGAAGAAGAAAGGTATATGTATATCTTAGAGAAAAAGGATAAGTGTCTGCCAGCTATAATAAAGGGGTATTCAGGAAGAAAAAAATAACTGAATTATGAGTTTAATTGAAGCCGTTCTGTTTAAGAAGTTATAAAAAAGTATTCCTGTCTGCACCTATATTAGCAGGGAGCAATTCAGAAATTGAGGTTTCACAGCAGGCAGAGCCGAATTTCAATTATTATATTTTTATTATTGTTGTTATCATTATCATCATTTTAATTTTAGGGGATGGTGGGGGTTGGCAGAAATCAGCATTTAGATTTCTGAATGTTCTCTAGGTAAATTAAGTTTAACCTCATCAGAATATACCTACCTGTGCTAAGGTGTTTCAGCATCTTTTCTTTTCTCAGTTTATTTCACTGTTAGACAAATTAATTAATAAATTGTATAGAAGCAAATATTCCGTAGTATCTCCCAGCATGGGGATTACAGAGAAGTCAATTTATTGGTCCAAGACTTTAGTAAAGCACATCTGAGCTGGTGTGGCTTCTTTGAAGGTTTTAGCTTGCTATGAGATTTCTGTGGAAGGCCCATCCCCAGGGGGATCTCTAACTCCTTGAAGGTCAGGTTGCATGCCTCTGCATCAACCTGCTCTTGCGGTCTTTCAATTGCTTCTGTCTTTGTTTTTGCTCTCATTTAATTTGTGCATGAACTTTCTTCCCAACTTACAAAGCCATATCATGCAGCCATTTTGCTGCTTGGAAGAAAATAAGCCAACACAGAAAATTTCATTCAGGATAATGCTTTTTTGAATTTTTAAATTGTGCTTCTATATCCCAAATTTTATAATCAGAAAAAAATGTTTAAGTATATGTTAATTGAGAAGTTCATTTGTCTTTGTGTTTCTGTTTATGAGGAACTTTAACATTTTGGGCATTTTTATTTGAAAATGTTATTCTGGGGCCGGCCCGGTGGCGCACTGCTACAGTGCGCCGCTTGGGAAGCGC
>NW_007730431.1:160080-161223 GCF_000696425.1 Galeopterus variegatus
TATGATTCCCAAGTATGTACTTTATTTACTTTGCTGCAGTCAATAGTATTTGAATTTATGTTAATCTAATTTATATGTACTGATTTATTAATATATGTATATACATTCCTATATATCTCCATCTATCATCTATCGCCTCTCTTTATCTATCTGTATTTATCGATAGTCTATCTAGATAGATAATAGATAGAAAGATGGATAGATACATAGAAAGAACAGCTATTGGTTTTTATGTGCTCTGTTTATCATCTGTCTCCCCCACTGTATTAATACTCAATGAGAGCAAAGATTCATTTATACTTTCACCACTACCTAAAACATTGTTTTGCACATCTTATTGAATGAATTGATAATTGCTGAATGCTGCNACGGGCGCGACACTGAGGGTTGCGGTCCGTTGCCGGACACGAAAAAAGACAAAAAAAAAAACAAAAAAAAAAATGAAAATGTTATTCTGATCTTGTAAACTCAAAAGGAGGAAAAAAAATCATCATAAATATTAGTAAATATACACCAGTTCTATAAACAACTATACTATTTTCTGAAACTTTTGATTTGTTTAAATTCATAAAGAATATTTACCAATTAATATATATTCATGGAGACTAATTCAAAATAAAAATAGAAATTAATCGAAATATAGAAGAGATATAGCTAAAAGTAAAATTTATAATTTCAAATGAAACCCTGAAATACATATATTTAGGAATTTGAATTTTAATAATCTAAAGATTTAGAATTCAAACCAGAAAGGTAAATAAGTAATCGCCATAGGCTTTTTAAATCAATTGTAAAAAGTTTTAAATCCAACATTTAGTTTTAAGGCTTTGCATAATTTTTAAATAAGAGTCATGCCTAACTAGAACAAGAATTCTGAGCTCTAGATCTTGATCCCTGGCTGAGCTCATCTAGAAGAACTGAAATTGAGCCTGTAGAGGACATAGGTTTGATGCTGGAAATGAGGCAGATTCATCTGAGACTGAAATAACAGTGACAATGTATATTCCTAAAATAACTTTTATTTCCCATGCTCATTCAGTGCCTGGGCATCTGCTCGGGCAGATTGTTCAGAGATAATAGGTACAAAGAAATTAAACGTTTAAAGAAAGTAATAGTAACAATTTCTACCTCCTCAATATTTCT
>NW_007730431.1:162311-163239 GCF_000696425.1 Galeopterus variegatus
CCCGCGCCTCGCTCAGCCAGTGAGCGGGAACCAGTCTGCATGTGGGATCCGAACCCTCGGGAGGGAGAGCTGCCGCGCTTCCCAAGCGGCGCACTTATCCAGTGCGCCACCGGGCCGGCCCACTCTCTGCTCATTTCTAAGGCAAATTGTTTCACTTTCATAAATAATGAAGTTGTTCCATTGTTTCACTGGCTGTATTTTCCACACTTTCTTCACACTCCTCCTCATTTAAGCTCATCTGTCTTTAAATAAATGAAAAAGCAAACAATGACAACAACAAAAACAAAACAAACCTCCGGAACTCACAACCACCACCAGTGATTATACTTTCTACTATTTTTCAAAGCCATTTTTTGGAAAAAGTTCTATAAAACAATTGTGTTCATTTCACATCAGCTACTCTCTCCTCAATCTATATTTTAGAAAAATGTATGACTCCCTCAGTGTATTATATACAATATCGTCAATGTCTTGAATGTTACCAAACAACAGTGATAACAGCAAACACAGAAAAGATGTAAATAGGTAGTGTTTGTACTCCTTAGGCAGTATGATACGCATAGTCTGTTCATAATCTCATTCAATCTTCATAGCAATCTTATGGTCCAAGTACCACTGTGGATCCTCTGCACTTCACAGTCAAGAAACCGTACAGTAAAGAGTTTACATGAACTGTCCAGAGTCACAAAGCAAATAACTAGAAAAACTGGGACATAGACTAGGTCTGACATCATTGCTCTTGGTCCTCACCATTCTGTTGCAATATTTTGAAAGTCATTTATTTTTATTTTTATTTTATTTTATTTTATTTTATTTTATTTTTTTTTTCCTTTTTTGTCTATTTTTACTGACCGGTACTGGGATCGCAACCCTCGCTGTCGCACCCGTACCGGGGACCGGCAACGGGATCGCAATCCCCAGTGCTGCG
>NW_007730431.1:163315-168264 GCF_000696425.1 Galeopterus variegatus
ATCATTGCTCTTGGTCCTCACCATTCTGTTGCAATATTTTGAAAGTCATTTATTTTTATTTATTTATTTTTTTTTTTCCTTTTTCGTCTATTTTTACTGACCGGTACTGGGATCGCAACCCTCGCTGTCGCACCCATACCGGGGACCGGCAACGGGATCGCAATCCCCAGTGCTGCGCCCGCACCGCGCTCAACCAGTGAGCGGGAACTGGTCTCCACATGGGATCCGAACCCTCGCCGGGAGCACCTCCGCACTCCCAAGTGGCGCACTATCCAGTGCGCCACCGGGCCAGCCCGAAAGTCATTTAAAATATGTGACAATATCGATATTTTTAGAGATTTTTGTGTGTTTTAATCTAAATATTAGAGGCGTTTTACTGGAGTGAGAGGGCCTAATAGCCAAAAACTATTAAATCCAATATCAGCTTTTCTGTTTTTTTCCTAATTGCTTAGCTTTTATCATCTGAGTGTTTGAGGAAGTGCTAAATGAAGGTATTATTTACTTAGGACAACAGTCTTAGTCTTAATTGTTTATACATATAGAAGAATAACTTCTAAGATAGTTTTGGTGATTTCCATTTAACTTTTGAAAATCATCTGTCCACCTGGATAGTCCAACGAAATTAAGCACTTTTAATTACAAAACTGTAAAAGGGAGTGAGCAAGGAGACTGTATATTGCATGTGAAAACAAATATAAAGGGATTAAAATGGTAGTAATTACCAGTAATTACCCATCCCAACTCCATCTGCTCATTTCCAACCACATGGTAATTCTTCTTAAGGCTCTGAGAATTCTCTCTCTCTCAAAGAATGATTGGAGAACATGCTAGATATAATATTTATGAGTTACTTAGCTATATTTCTCCAATTTGAAAGATGTGTGTGTGTGTGTGTGTGTGTGTGTGTGTGTGTGTGTGTGTGTGTGTGTGTGGAGAGAGAGAGAGACAGAGACAGAGAGAAAAGAGAGAGAAACAATATATCATCCTATAGAATGTATAGTAGGCCAATCACAACACCCCTGGTTTCTGAGACATTTAAACAGAGAGAAAAGAGAGAGAAACAATGTATCATCCTATAGAATGTATAGTAGGCCAATCACAACACCCCTGGTTTCTGAGACATTTAAAACACTCCCCATCCCAGACACTGCCTGGGGCCAGGTCCTTCACAGTGAAAAGAAAGGAAAAGATCTTTCATTATCTAGAAATGCAGACAGTCCAATGATTAATGCTTCAGATGCTATATAGGCTGTCAAATTTAATAAATATGTACATTCCTCTGGCTGGGTTGTTGTAGATAAATATTTGTTTTGCTTGTCTATTCAAACCCCTTCTTCTTTTGTAGAAAACCACAGTTGTGAGACAGGTCAGTTTCAGAGGGAGGACACTGCTTTTAAATGTGAAACAGAAGATTTACTCACTAGGAATGGCATAAAGATATTAATTTAGATCAGCAAAAATCTGAGGAATATGTGTGATAATAGATTCTAAAGGAGCTAAATCTACAAAAGAATAATATACTTTTTAATTAGTGTCATTTTTTTCCCATATAGATGCACTTGCCAGAAATCCTGGATTCAGTGTTTGAGCAATCCTAATAATTTTCCCTACTATTTCATTAAAAGTCTTCAGAGGTGCCAGAGTCATAGTCAGGATTCTGGAAGAAATCAGCATGGGTATTGAGGAGGATTTAATAGAGTTATTATTTACCAAGACAAGGGCTAGATGGAGGCAAACCACAAGAGATGGTGCAAACCCCTTTCATAAAGCTTAAATTATAAAGAAGAGAGACAGATACTATAAGAATATGTTTTGAAGCTCTGTGAAGAAAAAAAGGACGGAATTTCATGGGTTAGGAAATTTCCTATTTTCCTAAATAGGAAAGTGAAGGAATGCTTCTCTGAAAAAGGAGTAAGTCGTGTGTGTATTAGAAGGAAATGCCTTACTGGCAGAGTTATGTACAAGTGCACAGGCTCTGAGGTGCCAGTATGCTTGGCATGTTTAAGAAATAACAAGGGGCCGGCCCTGTGGCTCACTTGGGAGAGTGTGGTGCTGGGAGCGCTGCGGCACTGGGAGCGCCGCAGCGCTCCCACCGTGGGTTCGGATCCTATATAGGGACGGCCGGTACACTCACTGGCTGAGCACGGTGCAGGAGATACCAAGCCAAGGGTTGCGATCCCCTTACCAGTCACCCAAAAAGACAAAATAAATAAATAAATAAAATAACAAGAAGACAAATGTGGCTAGGATAAAGTAAATAAAGGAGGGAATGAATTAATACTATATTAAGGCCTAAAATATTTATTCCAGCTGGCTTTCTCTGAATACCAATCCCAAATCCTTTTTGTCAAGAAAATTTGATTTGTTCAACCTTAGTTATTTGACCACTGCTGGCCAATCCACTCGACTGAGTTAAAATGAGTCAGTATAAATGTTGCTGGCAGTGATCCATATTTTTAAATGAAAGGCAATTTAAGAGAAGGGGACCGGCTTGATGGTAGTAGAAAGCATGCCCAGTTTGTCTTCAATGTAAAAGTAAAAGCACTGAACTCTCGAAGGGAAAATCACTCAGAATACTGGACAGGAGCTTAGATGCATATTATGTGACTGTATAGAGGAGGCTGAGTATAAGAAAAATTTCATAGATTTACATAATGTTAGGACTGAAAAGGAAGTTAGAAATTTTTATGTCCAGTCACTATATTACAAATGAAGCAAGAAAGTTTCAGAGAGGTTAAGTGACTTTTTATTCAAGGTTGGTCAACACAGTTAATTAGTGGCAGTGCACGAACCAGCGCACAGGTTCTGATTCCTTACTCAATTTGACCTGGAAAATAATGAGACTGAGTTCTGAGGGAGCACAGTTTTCTAGAGAGTCCCTGAGAATACTTCCAAACACAATTAATTAAAATAGAACTAGTGGCAATGTTAGAATAAGTCAGAAAACAGCATTAAAAACAGAATAAATTTATTGTACATCAAAGTACGTCATCATGGGAATGGACTTGAACCAAAACCTGAAGGAGAATAATGTGGCTTCAGATCATTTCAGAGCCTAAGGCATGAATCTTCCATGAAAAATGATGTTTGTCTGAATTCTTGTAGTAAAATATGGGCATTCATTAAAGTTAAACCTCATAAGGAGACAGAGAAACCCACCAAAATTTTTTGTGCAAAATTTCCTCACTGTGATAATGCAGTGAAGAAAAATAGCAAAAATATGTGAGTCTAAGCTTGAGAGTCTGAATAATTTTTATTTGAATCTTTACTTGGCCATGTATTAGATATACATGATAGGACAAGTTATTCAATCTCTTTGAATTGCAGTTTCCTCATTCATATAAACAAAAAAACAAAAGTCTGGATTCCACTTAATATCACCACTATATTTTCATGATTACTTTTAAAGAACATGCAAAATATCTTACACATTTCTTTACGTATGTTAAGTATAAACTTCTGATTTTCATAATTTCTAGAGACATTACTTATTTGACCCAAGGACTTTCCAACAAGATTATTTTGAGTTCTTGATCTAGAGCATTTTTCTTCTATCTTGTTTCACTATTCTCTGTTTCCTTACTAATAAAATATGTCAAATGCAGTTACTGGAAGTGAAATTTATTGAAAACACTTGTTTCTAGTAATGAGCATTACTGGACTTCTCAAGGCACCCAGAAGACTGACACTCTAATAAAGCCACAGCAAGTAATTGACAAAGAAAGGTTAAATTGGAGAAGCAGAAATTTCTGATCTCTAGGGAGATGGTTCAAAGATTCAGTGAACTAATTAAAAAGTCAGAAGGAAAGAGATAGTGCTGTTGGGTCTTGATGTCTTAAGTAAAGTAGTAAGAAGCACAGTTGTCATGAAGGTAAGGGAAGGCCAAGATATTTTTCTAAGAAGGAGTGAATTAGAACACACATGGGAACTGCCTCTAGAAATGGAAGGCACTGGAAAGACATTTGAATTACTGAGAATTTTAAGAACATTAGAACATCCATTTTCTTCCATGTAATCTGTAAATCATCTATTTTAATTCCTTCGTTTCACAAATGAATGCAGTGAGTCTTAGAAGTGGCAAGGAATATACCCAACTCCATTCTATAAAAGTCAAATATTCGTTTTATAAAAATTTGTCATTGCAGTCCCAATGGAGAAAATTGGTGGTGATTTGAGTCACCATAGAGGACCCTACTAGAATATTTACATTTAACTCTAATGAACCCAGGCAATGACTTTCTTAATGATGATGGCAATTGTCCCTCAGGTCACAGTCTTGGTCATAGCTGTATCATAAGTCCTTGTTTATTCTGTATTTTTTTTCTTTTATTTTTACCTTTTTGTTGAGATAATGTCAACAAACACACACATACATAATTTTTCAGCATAAATGCCAAGGCTTTTTAAATTGACGCTTCTGTCATTTTTCAGAGTCTGGAAGGCTGCAAACTGAAGAGAACACCCCATAATCTCACTCACTGGCAGAACTTGACATATATTAATGAAGGGAAAGGACATCAGGAGTTCACCTTGAAACTCTGTGGTTGCCCTGGGAGATTTAAATTGACGCTTCTGTCATTTTTCAGAGTCTGGAAGGCTGCAAACTGAAGAGAACACCCCATAATCTCACTCACTGGCAGAACTTGACATACATTAATGAAGGGAAAGGACATCAGGAGTTCACCTTGAAACTCTGTGGTTGCCCTGGGAGATTGAGGAGTGTTTCTACTTTTTTATGATGTTACAACTAAAAGATTCAACTAATGTAACCAATATTCTTGTGACAATCTAACAGTAGCCTCATAAAAAGTGTTTCTTACAACTAAGAGTTTCCCTTGGCATTTCCTTAAACTATGTCTCTAGATCTACATTACCACCAGCAATTCAAAACCCTATAAAGGTATCTATGTGTATACAATTATTACACATTCATATTTGTTTGTCTTTAC
>NW_007730431.1:168806-172711 GCF_000696425.1 Galeopterus variegatus
CCTCATATGTATCATGTCTCTTCATATCATACCATATCTCATTCTATTCCTTAACTTGAAACGTCCCTCCCACCCTCTTTCTATTGGGTAAAATCTTCTTATTCATTTTTACTTACTCAGTTATAACATTGTCCCTTCCAGGAGGCCTTTCCTACACACTCAAATTGGGGAATGTACCTCCTCTGTGTTTCTATCATGTTCTTATCTCGTCAGCAGTTATAGGTTATCTTATCATGAACATTTTATCTTATCCTTTCAGATGTTTTGTTATTACAAGGCAGTAACAGTGTAGTATTCTTCTTTTTACTTGCATGTCCCTCACAGTTCTTGTTATTACAAGATGCTTAATAAATGCTCATTAAATAAAAGGAAAATAGAGTGTAAATCACTTGTGCATACCAAATATAAGCACGGTTTAGGAATACTTACTTGAGGCATCACATTCTTTTTTGACATCCTTCAGATACAGTGTGCTTTTTAAGAAAATAGACAAAGAGATTTTAATTCCTCGTCAGAGAACAGCTGCCATCTTTTGGGAGAAAAGGAAAGAAACTCTCTCTCTCTCTCTCTCTCTCTCTCCCCCCTCTCTCCCCCTCTCTCTCCCCTTCCTCCCTCCATCCCTCCCCCCATCTGTCTTTCTCCAATAAACCAAGAGCATTATTGTTAATGACATTTCATGTATGTGAAAAGTAGCTTGGAGAGAAATGGTTCTTCCTGATACTGAATAAATTAATTGTGAAGGCTGTTTTGCTTCCTTTTTTGCCAAGTGGATAAAATATATTCATGATTCTGAAGCTGTAAAAGGCTATTCTGTAACTATCTGCAGACAAGGTTGCTATGGAAACCCCCCTCTTTTTGAATAGTACAATAAATAGTCATCTAAAAGAATACTGAGCACAGTGCACCTTGCTCTAGTAATTATAGGTGGTCTAGAATTGAAATATCTATGGCATGTTTTGCTTTCAGGTGTGCCACCAGAGCATATTTATTACCACAGTAGAATATTTTTGTAAAGAGGTGAGGTACAAAATGTTTGCTTGCAGCAATAACTTGAGGTATGAGATGAGAAGAACAGACTTCTGCCTTATAATCCCCTAAATACCCCCCAACCTTGTCTTACTCACACATAACACTGCACACACAAACAGATGAGGATAAATCCACAACACAATAAATTGCAAGATTCACTAGGGATCTAATAAAGTAGGAGACAAAAGAATTTGAGAATATGTGCAAACCAGGGCTATTTCTAAATCTTCTTTCCTCATACCTCCCAAAGTCCTGTTAGGAGACTAGATACCAAAATAGACAACAAGAGCTTGGAGGAACAAAAGTAGAATTTGAAGAACTATGTTAAAGAAAAAGGTGGAATTGATAAAGGGCCACAAGAATCAACTATATTGTACATTGATAAATTAAAATTAACAAAAAAGTAAAAGAAAAGTTGCATGCTCTCCCTTGAGGTGCAGAAGGCTTCCAAGAAGGTAGACTATAACTTCTGAGTACAGAGACTGGTCTTGACCCTCAGCTGAAGTTTGCTACCTACAGAACGTATGGAAGTATTTGATGCTTCAGGGATTGAGGGAGGGCAGTCTTGAATAGTGGCTCAACTCAAACAAAGAGACTAAGATTGCTCCATCTAGTAGGCTTAGTTTATCCAGACAAGTCTTAAGGAAGCCTGAACATGATCTTAAGTAGCCACCCAGTGGTGTAAACAGGAGAATATTTGCTACAGGTAAGGATTAGGAGAGGAAGTCCTGTTTCCCTACCCCGTCCATGCACAGAGGCAAACTAGGTACGTGATCTGATCACCCAAAATCATCAACATTTTGTCACTGCCCCTGGTGAGAAGGAAGGGAAAAGATTTTATAGAGAAAGTTTTGAACTAAACAGATCAAATTTATAATACCCAAGTCAAAATAATTCTTGATTTGTTCAATATATGTCTCAGAGGCAACAAGATTATATTTTTATTCTTGAGTTGAATGGGAAATTCTAAGGAAATTTAGTTTTTTGAGCAAAAAAAAAAGTTCTTTTCACGTATTACTTATGTATATTACTACATTCCTGTCAATATGCATATCAATGTATACACATATATGGTGTGACAAGTGGGAGGGGTTAGTTTAGCACAGTGTCCCAAAGAAATAGTACAAAGAAAAACTAAAATGGATTATCTAATCCCAAGTGTTCTGAATTAAGACCTTTTTTGCTTTTTTTCAGTATTTTACTCTTTCTTCTCATTGTGAATAAGTACCCCCGATCCTTTCTTAGTGCTAGCAGGAGGAGAGTAAAACAGAGGGTAAGGACATTGGTATTGTATGAGAAGATGATTTTCTCTCTCTCATTCTAGCATGAGAAACCAAAGTGCACTGTGGAATGTTGTCTTGCTGTAAATGTCCAGCATTGTTAATGCATGAAACTATAACTTTATCACTGTACTATGGAACCTAATTATGATGGGTTACTTAGTGTAAAAACAAAACAAACTGCTTAGAAAGATATGTACTGTATTTATTAAAGAGAAAGAGAGAATGAGAGAGAGAGAGAGGCAGGGAGTATAGGACAAAGAGAAAGCATGCTTAGCTCATTTTTAAACATGGGGAGACTAGAATCAAGTAAATTTCAAATGGGTCTATATTTGTACTTTATTGTCTGTGAACAAGAGACTGTTATCACCCTTCTTTAGCATATCAGTAGGAAGATTTTTTCCAGGGGTTACCTAAGAGTCCTTATATATTTAGTGAGAAAGGAAGGAAAGCTAAGAATATTATTTCATTTTCACAGTGGAAGATCAACACTAACTAACATTCCATGATGTTAACAGAATACAAAATATTGAAACCAAGGAAGAGAAACGGGCCCATTTTAAATAAGAATCAGTTTCAGAAATTCTTAAAGAAAAAAAAAATGCTTCCAAAGTTTATTCAGCTGTTAGGTGTTTAACTGAAAATATCAGAAAATTTCTTTTCTCTGTAGAACTCTGCAATCTGTTTCAAATTCCACTTTCACCTTTTAAATGCAGGAATAAATACCACAAAACAATTGCCAGCTACTNTGTGTTGGTATTGGTGTAGAAACACAGATAGGGAAAAAAAAGAGAAGAAAGAAAGAGGGAGAGAGTGAGAGAAGTAAAAAGTGATTATTATTACCTTAGAGAACATAGAAAATTTTCTCCATTTAAAAAATGTTCTTATTATTAGAAAATTTCTGCAGGCAGTTCACTGACTCTAATTATACTTTTAAAATTCTTAAAGCTCCATTTAATACAAATAGCATTCTTCCTATTTGTAGGCTGTTATCCTTCCCTATATTCATGATCTATTTTAAAGAAAAGATCAGCTCATCAGGGACATCTTCTGGCTGTGTCATCAAGAGGTCCCCAGGGAAAGGCAAAAACCAACAGGCAAGCTGAATGAACTGTCCCATAGGCACGGTGCTGGTCTGAATGACCACGCAGCATGGAAACTGACACTCTTGAGCAGATATCCAGTGAGTGCAAGTTTCCCTATTCAGTAAGTGCCTAGGTTATAGCAACATGTGAGAGAGAGCCAATTAGGTAGAAAACCTCCAAAAGAAATTTTCTTAACCTGTTCCACAAATGACCTGAAATCAATAAAAAACTGAAACAGTGCTTCTTTGAAAAACTGAAATCCATGAATATTTGATTAAGTAAATATTTTAAATAAAGCTTTATTCCTGAAGAGGATTTTTGGCTTTACATCAATAAAATTTTCTGATAATACATTTAGATTTGACACAAAAATAAAGATCTTTATTACTGCTATTGTTATTAGTATAGTTATGATTATTGATTTGTGCTTATTTTCTGCTGCAAACAAACAAACAGAAAGTTATTTGGTGCTCTAGGTATCTATTGCTCCATAATAAATTAAAGAAAAAAA
>NW_007730431.1:173899-179038 GCF_000696425.1 Galeopterus variegatus
AAACAGAAAGTTATTTGGTGCTCTAGGTATCTATTGCTCCATAATAAATTAAAGAAAAAAACCCTAAACTTAGTGGCTTAAAACTATATATTATTATTTGTCTTGATACTATGGATTGACCAAGCTTAGCAGAGTAGTTCATGCTTTACATCAATTGTGTGGTGAGATGTTGGATGAGACTCCAGTCAACTGAAGGCTTGACTAGGTGGTTCTTGAGCACGGTCCTCAAATCCCTTTCCTGTCTTCAGTTACAAATCCATGCAGATTCTTTGTTACAGTAAAAACTGAATACTCATTATAATTTGAACATTCTGTAGAAAAACTCACTTTTTATTTATGATATTCCTTCTCCATGGAACACCGTTTTCATGCCTTGGCCACTTAGAACAGTAATTTACACATATCAGGTCTCAATAACTAAGTGTTACTTTAGATTGAGCAGGTTGCTTAGATTATTAGCACACTTATGCATTTGATTATCACTTTTATATAGAAGCATCTGAATGGAATATGATTTAGATGAGATTAAGCAATCCTGAAGTTAAGAATTAACAACATATTTGAAGCTTCCTGCCTAGCAGGATTCTTATTGTTTATTGTTGATTTTAGAAGACAAAAAAGTAGTACTTGAAGTAATAACTAATAATGGAAATGATAACTTCTGTTTCTTAGAATTAATAACTAATAATAATAGCTAACATATACTAAAGTATCACCAAATATAATATTAAATAATTACATGAATTATCTCAGTTAACCCTTTTATTTTATTTTTTATTGGAACATAATTGTACATATCTGTGGGTTACAGCATTGAATATCAATAACTGTGTGCAATATGTGTTATTCAAATCAGGATAATTACTATATTTACCATTACACAATGTGTTCATTTACTGTGGCCCTTTACAAATTTCTCACTAACCCATTCTCCTCCTCCTCTCCTCTGGTGGCCTCAGTTCAGTTCCTTCCTTTTGAAAGGCCAAAATTATTATGGTTGTTGCATCTTTATTTATGTGTTTATTTGTTTATTTTTTTATCTCCCACTTACGTGTTATTTTCTTTCTGTGCCTGACTTATTACACTTGACACAATTTTCTACAAGTTCATCCATGGTGCTGCAAATGACAGAATTTCATTCTTTTTTATGACAGAGTAGTATTCCATTGTGCATACATGCCACATGTTCCTTATATAGTCTTCTGTCCATGGACATTTAGGTTGGTTCCAACTCTTAAACATTGTAAATAAAGCTGCAATAAACATGGGAGTGCAGGTATGCCTTTAACATGATGATTTCCATTCCTTTGGGTATACACCCAGCAGTGGGATTGCTGGAAGATATAGCAGTTGTATCTGTAGTTGTTTGAGGAAACTCCATACTGTTTTCCATAATGGCTGCACTGATTTACAGTCCCACCAACAGTGTAGGAGGGTTCCCTTTTCTCCACATCTTCAACAGCATTTGTTATCTCTGTCTTTTTGATAACAGCCAATCCAATTGGTTTGAGATGATATCTCAGTGCGGTTTTGATTTCCATTTCCCTGAAGCTTATTGATGTTGAGTGTTTTCACATGTATCTGTTGGCCATTTGTATATCTTCCTTTGAGAAATGCCTATTTAGCTACTTTGCCCATTGTTTTAACTGTGTTACTTTTTTTTTTTAACTGTTAAGTTGTTTGAGTTCCTTGCATATTCTGGATATTAATCCCTTGTAGGATACATAGTTTGCAAATATTTTCTACTGCTCTGTAGACTGTCTTTTCATTTGTTAATGGTTTCTTTTGCTGTGTGGATGCTTTTTAGTTTGATATAATCCCATTTGTTTATTTTTTCTTTTGTTGCCTGTGCTTTTGAGTTCTTATTTATAAAATATTTGTCCAGTGCTACTTTCTGAAGTGTTTTCCCTATGTTTCCTTCTAGGAGGTTTATAGATTCAGGTCTTATATTTAAGTCTTTAATCCATTTTGAGTTGATTTTGGTATATCGTGAAAAGTACGTGTCTAGTTTCATTCTTCTACATATGGACGTCCAGTTTTCCCAACACCATTTACTCAAGAGGCAATCTTTTCCCCAATGTATGTTCTTCTAGCCTTTGTTGAAAATCAGTTGGATGTAAGTATGTGAGTTGAATTCTGGATTTTCTTTTCTGTTCCATTGGTGTGAGTGTCTGTTTTTATGTCAGTACCATGCTGTTTTGGTTACTATAGCTCTTTAGTATAATTTGAAGTCAGGTGGTATTATGCCTCTGGCTTTATTTTGTGGTTGTTCATGATTGCTTTGGCTATTTAGGGTCTTTCCTTGTTCCATATAAATGTTAGGATTGTTTTTTCTATTTCTGTGAAGAATGTCACTGGTATTTTTATGGGGATTGCATTGAATCTGTAGACAGCTTTGGGTAGAATGGGCAGTTTTACAACGTTAATTGTTCCAATCCAAGAGCAGGAATGTCTTTCTTCTTTTTTGTGTCCTCTTTACTTTCTTTCAATAGTGATTTGTAGTTCTCATTGTAGAGATCTTTCACCTCTGCCTCAGGTTGAATATCCCCCCAAAATTTAATCCCTTTTTTAACTGCTGATGGTGGGAAATCCTTTTATGGTAATTGAAAGGTGAGCCCATAAAGAGGTGATTATATTGTAGGACCATGCTGTAGTGAATGGATTAATAATGGTGGTCAGGGACATGGTTCTGAGGGTTTTAAAAGGGAAGCATGAAGTCTGTCCCTCTCTCTGCTCCATCATTTTTGCGATGTGATGGGATACTCTGCTATCACTGTTGCCACCCACCAAGGCTATCACGAGATGTGTTTCCTGGACTTTGGACTTCCCAGGCTTAGAAACTGTAAGTGATAAATTTTGTTTTCTTATAAATTACCTAGTTCTGAGTTGTTCGTTATAAGCAAGAGAACAGATTAATAAAACCTCCTTGGTTATGATGTTTTCAAGGTTTTTAAATTTTTGTTGACTATTGCAAATGGGCTTATTTTTTTTTATTTCTCTTTTTGCTAACTCATTGTTGGAATATAAAAATGCTACTGATTTTGGTATGATGATTTTATATTGCAACAATACTGAAATAATTAATAAGCTCTAAGGGTTTTTTGGTAGTGTCTTTAGGCTTTTCTATATACAGGATCATGTCCTCTGCAAATAGGACAGTTTGACTTTGTCTTTTCCAATCTGGATGCCCTTTGTTTCTCTTTCTTACCTGATTGATCTGGCTAGTACTTCCAATACTATGTTAAATAGGAGTGGTGAGCATTGGTATCCTTGTCTTGTTCCTTTTCTTAAGGGAAAGTGCTCAGCTTTTCCCCATTCTGGATGACATTGGTGGTGGGTTTGTTGCATATGGCTTTTATTGTGTTGAGATATTTTCCTTCTACACTTAATTTGCTGAGAGTCTTTATTATAAAGCAATGTTGAATTTTGTCAAATACTTTTTCTATGTCTATTGAGATAACCATATGGTTTATGTCCTTGGTTTTGTTGATGTGGTGTATCAGATTTATTGACTTGCGTATGTTGAACCATTCTTGCATCCCTGGAATAAATCCCACTTAATCATGGTGTATACTCTTTTTGATGTATTGCTGTATTCTGATTGCTAATATTTTGTTAAAGATTTTCGTGTCTATTTTCATTAGAGATATTGGCCTGTAGTTTCCTTTTTCTGTTGTATCTTTATCTGATTTTGGTATTATAGTGATGGTGACCTCATAGAATGAGTTATAGAGAATGGCCTCTGTTTCAATTTTGTGGAATAGTTTGAAGAGAATTGGCATTAATTCCTCTTGAAAGTTTTGGTAGAATTCAGCAGTAAAGCCATCCAGTCCTGGGCTTTTCTTTGTTGGGAGACTGCTGATTTCTGCTTTGCTTTCTTTGCTCTTTGTTGATTTGTTCAGGTTTTCTATGTTTTCTTGGTTCAGTCTTGGTAGTTTGTATGTGTCCAGAACTGTACCCATTTCCTCCAGGTTCTCAAATTTTTTGGTGTGTAGTTCTTTATAATAGTCTCTAATCATTCTTCATATTTCAGGGAATCAGTTGTAATGTCTCCTTTTTCATTTCTGATTTTTATTATTTGAGTCTTCTCTCTTCTTTTTTTAGTTACCCTAGCTAATGGTTTGTGTATTTTGTTTATCGTCTCAAAAAAAACAACTTTTTGTTTCATTGACGTTCTGTATATTTTGGGGGATCTCTATTTCATTTAGTTATGCTCTTTTATTAATTATTTCTTTCTGTCTCCTACTTTTTGGATTTGACCATTCCTGTTTTTTCTAGTTCTTAGGGGTATAGCATTAGGTTGTTTATTTGAGATCTTTCCATTCTTTTGTTGTAAACATTTACTGCAATGAACTTCTCACTTATTACTGCTTTTGTAATATCCAATAGATTTTGTTATGACATATCTTTGTTTTCAAAAGGTTCAAGAAATTCTTTGATTTCTTGTTTAATTTCTTATTGGACCCTAGGTCTTTCAGGAGCATGTTGTTTAATTCCCATGCATTTGTATAATATCCAGAATTTTTCTTGTTATTGATTTGTGGTTTTAATCCATTGTGGTATGAAAAGATACCTGAAATGATTTTTTAATTTTTTAAAATTTATTGAGACTTGGTTTGTGACCTAACATGTGGTCTATCCTGGAGAATGTTTCATGTGCTGATGAAAAGAATATATGCTTTGTAGTTGTTGGATGAAATATCTGCCAGGTCCAATTGGTCAAAAGTGTAGTTTAACTCCTGTGTTTCTGTGTTGAGTTATTGCCTAAATCATCTGTTCAATGCTGAGAGAGGGGTATTCTACTCCTCAACTATTATTGTATTGGGGCCTAACACTTTCTTTGGGTTTAATAATGTGTGCTTTATATATCTAGTTGTCCAGTGTTGGGTGCATATATATTTTTGGTTGTTACATCTTCTTGCTGGACAGATTCCTTTATCATTATGTAATGGCTTTCTGTGTCTCTTTTATGTTTTTGGTTTAAAGTCTATTTTATCTGATAAAAGAGTAGCTACTGTTGTCCATTTTTGCTTTCCATTTGCATGGTGTATCTTTCTCAATCCCTTCACTATTACTCTGCATGTATCATTACCAGTTAGGCGAGTATCTTGAAGACAACATGTAGTTGGATCTAGCTTT
>NW_007730431.1:179483-179900 GCF_000696425.1 Galeopterus variegatus
TTATGTAATGGCTTTCTGTGTCTCTTTTATGTTTTTGGTTTAAAGTCTATTTTATCTGATATAAGAGTAGCTACTGTTGTCCATTTTTGCTTTCCATTTGCATGGTGTATCTTTCTCAATCCCTTCACTATTACTCGGCATGTATCATTACCAGTTAGGCGAGTATCTTGAAGACAACATGTAGTTGGATCTAGCTTTTTCAGTCTGTGTCTTTAGAGTGGGGAGTTTACATTTAGGGTTGTTATTGAAAGGTATTGTCTTACTCCTGGCATTTTATCAGTTTCAGTTTGAACTTTTTAAATATCTTCTGCTCCTTACTTCTACGTTTATTGTTTTTCTTCAATGTTTGTTGCTTTTTTGAGGTGGTAAGATTTAGTTTCCTTCTCATTCTCAATTGCATTTTTGTACTACTGGTGG
>NW_007730431.1:181305-183167 GCF_000696425.1 Galeopterus variegatus
ATGCAGTTGACTCTCATAATAACTCTATAAGCTTCATATTGTTACACAACCAATTTTGTGGTAAGGAAAATGAAGCTTGGAGAACTTCGTTATGGTCATACAGATATTAAGCTGTGGAGCCAAAACTTGATACCAGATCTGCCTCAAGGTTCAATATTCTTAGCCACTGTGTTATATGGTTGGAAGGGTAAAACTGTCCTCAAAGACACTGGTGAAAAGGAAAGAAATACACCTCTCTGAATAAAGAGGCACGATGCAATCTGATGGGAGTACACAACAATACCATCTTTCTAAATATAGTGCACTTAGAATTATTTGGTTGAGTCATATTAAATTGCCATTCTTAAGTCCCAAAATTTGAATATTGACAATTCCATATGATTCAAACTATTAACAATACAAATTAAGCATTTATATAATATTGAAAGAACTCTAATTACCAATTATCTTTCTTTTAAAACCATTGCACAAAAGAAGTAAATAAACCAATTTTAGGTCAGGTAGCTGCCAACAATGTTACAATAAATATTACATTGTCAGAAATAATTAGTGCAATATTCAGAAGGAAGGTCATCAAAGTGACAGAAAAACATCATAAAGTAAGAGACCCAAGTCAGTTTGATTGTGTTCTTCATTACAAGTGATAATAAATAATCTAGAAAAAGCTGAATTTATTTCTTTATTGCTATGAAATAAATCTATTTTCACAACATTTCTGGAAAACGGCCTCTCCAATTGGCATTTATCTTTGTGAGTTACATCATCTGGCACTCAGTTTTGCAGCCTCAGAGACTTGAATTTATCAGTTTATCAAAGTTGACAGGTATCATTGATTCAAAACTACAAACATTACAAGAAACAGTTTCATAACAGCATACCTATTTATTAATTTATAAAATGACATGACTGCCTAGTGAACCAGAACAATATGTTCTCTTTTCAGTATATTGTCTTCAAGGAGATAATCTGCATGGGTGCACACATTATATTTAGAAATTTGTGGGGAGAGCATGAAGTCTGAATGAGAAAAATCAATTGTAAGATACATAGGCTTGATGCCATGAGATTAAGAAAGATGATGAGTCAGAGTTCCCATATATGTGAATTGTTCTTGCCTTTCCGATAAGACAAACTTGATCTTGGCTAGGGCACACTTTCCCTTGGACAGGGACTGAATGGAAACTGAACTGGAAATGTTGATCTTTGTCTGTGATGCCTTCACCAATTCCTAATAACATCTACCTTGACCATATCTCATGACACAGTGTGGTTATATCTCAGTGCCAACCATTGGCCTCAGCTATTTGCAGCAGCAGTACCTGACCCCAAACAATGGATCCCCAGGCTGACCAACCATCTATGATCACTGTGTCCTGGTTCAAAATGATGAAATGATGAGTTTGTCAGTTTTCTCTCTCAGAATTTTGAATGGGAGTAGAAATAAAGGCATTACATTGACATGTTGAAATTACAACGGTAAGGAAATTGAAACATGTATAATTAGCATTATACGTGCCAATGTATGAAGAAAGGATAAAATGTAGAGATTGTGTTGGCTAATGCAGCAAGAAGAATGAAGTCAGTCCACACACACACATAAAAAGCAATGCAAAAGAGACTTGCCATCATAGTTAAGTATTTTAAACAAAATCATTTCCTCCAAGGTCATTTAAGTGATTTTCTGTTTCTTAGAATTTAAATCCACGTCAAAGAAGCACTGTCAAAATATCCTCTATAATTTTTTTCTATTTCTTATGAATGTACATGTGTGTTCAACACATTGTTTGTATATGTTAACATTGTCATCTTCTACTTCAGTTACTCTTCTCTCTATCAGCAAGATTTCATGATTTTTTTTTTTT
>NW_007730431.1:184229-194410 GCF_000696425.1 Galeopterus variegatus
GCGCAACACCGAGGGTTGCGATCCCGTTACCGGTCGGTAAAAAAGACAAAAAGGAAAAAAATATATATATAGCAATATCTATTCATATGTAGCTTGGTGTTTACTTCAAATAAGTCAAGTTTGTAATAACAGTTTACTTTAGGAATGCATTTTCTCAAAAAAAAATAGTAATCAGGCATGAGAAATTTGAGAAAAGAAAAATTAGTAGAGCTTAAAAATTCTATATTTTAAAAATAATTTTAAATAATTTTATCTGTATCATATCTTTCATAAATTACAAAAAAGTAATTTATTCTTAAGTAATTTTTAATTATTTTATACTTATATGAGCTTTTAAACTTTAAACAAACATTTCCATATTCAATATGTTATGAAAGTTGAAATTTACAAAAGATCAAAGTGTGTCCATGGAAGCTATCAAATTTAAATATATGTACTTAAATGTGCCATTAGTGCTTTCTTCATTATTATCTGTATTGTTTTTTCCAGACTCTATTTTATCAAATAAAATGAAATCTTAACAGCATAGATTTGACACTTAAAGCAGTTTCATTTATTTTTACAGTGAATTATGAATTTAGAAACACATTTCACTACTTTCAAAAAAGTAAGTCTACTTTTTTTCCATTAGCTTGAATCATAAGTCATCTTTATCAGTCTTACTGCTTTTGAATTGGTGCTTTTATGTTCTCTAAGAATACACTGATGTATTTTGTTGCCTGAATTTCATTCAAGGATGCTGGATGTACAATAACAAGCTCCGGTCTCAAATTCTTATGGTCAACATTTAAATTTCAAGTACTTTCATTATTGTTGGGTATTGTGCTCAATCTGAATTATATACCAAATCTGAAGTGGCAATCCAATCTATCAAAAAAAAAAAAAAAAAACAGAAACTGAACAGTAGCTCAGTACACAGATTTAGTGAAGACTAACTAATAAGGAAATCTCAGATCTTATTTTCTAGATATTAAACTCTGTAATTAGTAACTAAGGTTTATTTTCCAGAATACCAGTAAGAATGCCAATGAGGTGGCATGTATATAATTTTACATCTGTCACCAATTTTATATGCCTTTTCTCAACATTTGAAGGTGAGAATAGATATTGTTTATTAATATTAAAGATAGTTATATATTTAAAAACTACTAAGGATACTGATATGTACTTCTTTCTGTCTGCCACATCTACTGCTAAATAATAATAATTTGATTTTGATCCAAAGTAATGACGAATTGAGTCTCATAGAGTTTGTCTTTGCATATTTAAGTATGAGCTATCATGTTCAATTTCTAAAACTGATAGTAAAATACACATTTATACTCAATATATATTTCTTTCATTTTTTTTTTTTTTTCCTAGACCAGTTTGCATATAACTCTACTAGGTTCAGCTGAATAGTCTGATAACTTTTTGCTTCTTTCTAAAACTGATAGTAAAATACACATTTATACTCAATATATATTTCTTTCATTTTTTTTTTCCTAGACCAGTTTGCATATAACTCTACTAGGTTCAGCTGAATAGTCTGATAACTTTTTGCTTCGTTGTCTCTAAAATGATGTTGTGTAGCCTAGTCACAGTTCATAACTTTGATCATAATTATTTTAATGCCAAAAGATATCTCTTCTTACCTACTCAATTTATTAATTATTTTCACTTAAAATGATTGTCTCATGGAACAATCGTAATTCTGAATATTTTTAAGACTTTCCCTAAATTAAATAAAGTCTTAGTCCTCTTAATTATTTTATAACTTACCACTTAGCAGATAAATTATGAGAATGCACTGGGTTAGATAAAGTATTTTGTGTCTGTACCCATACTTCAATGTCATCAGAGTTCCCGCATCCAATAACAAGAAAAATTACTTGAAAATACCTTTTATTTCAACTCAGATTTTTTGGTTTGCAACTTAGATTTGGGAGAAACTTAGATGTCACAAAAAAGGCGCAAAAAACACCAGGTTCTAATAAATGCTCTGTGAAAAAATAAACCTTAGTTAGAAAGTAAGGCACATTATATATTGCAAGCTATGTATAAATAATAAAAATATGTGTACATGCAATTATATATAATATAATATAATAATTGTAAAAGTTCTGAAAAATGATACCATTTAATTTTGTTTATCCCAGTTTATATCAAATTTACTTTACCTGAGAATATTATTTCTGTACAAGGCTTTTTTAGCATTTAACATATTAGTTACAAGTATCTGAGAACATGGTCAAAAGATTACTGTACTGATCTATACTTGATACAGATCACCTTGATTAAATCCAAGATGTTCTATGTCTGAAAAAAGTATTTTTCAAGATTCAAAATACATTTTGGAGCATAATCAATAATTAATACATAGCAAGCAATTTCAGCTACTTTGTATTTATTATACATATGTAACATTTTAAGCAAAGAGTAAATACTATCTTAGATCTGAGCTTATGAGTCAGACTGAACAGGATTTGGTTTTATGACACAAGCATCCTTGAAAGCATGTCCTGACTTTTCTATTGCTAAAAATGAAAGTAAATACTACTTGCTATAAAGCAGTTTGTTAGGATCTACCAAAGGAAATCTTCTATGTCTTTAAGCTCCAAAAAGTGAAATGTGCACTTTCAAAAGTTGCAGATTTCTCAGGGAACAAACCAAGCATTTTTTTTAAGTTAATGCATTTATCTCTTGAATAGTTTCAGTGACCCTCTCAAACATTTCAGGAAGTCTATTCACACGCTGTGGTTTATTGTCCATGAGAATACCATTTAAGTCACGGGAAATAAACAGTTTCCAGTGAATAGACTGACTCTACAGAAAGTTCAATTCAAGTTTCTTATTTCACACTCAGAATTGTAGTTTTCTTTAGAAGAAATGTTGGCACTGGGTAGGCACTACAATACATCAAATAGTTAAACAGGACACCTCATCACCAATTATAAAATGGTTTTCTATGGTAAAAGTTAAACAACTGTCACAGTGAAGATAGCTTTCTTACTTTCTATTACAGATTGTTGTGTGGGCATCAGGTTAAATGTCTTCAACAGGCATTCTACTTGTTGTAGGGTAAAGTCGTATTTCTTGAATTAGCCTGAGATAAATTCCTGTTTATACAAAGTCATACTATGTGTAGGAAAATAGACAATAAAAATGCACTGGCTTGAGTATGAAGATTATACCAATAGGCTTTAAATTTCAAATATTATCACTTAGCATGAACATGATTTGACTATTTGTTAGTGTTTTGGGTCCATATGCCCTCTGACAATCTGTGGAAGTCTGGCTCATTTTTCCAGAAAAATAAATATTGAAATTACAGTAAATTAAATACAATTTAGGAGGCTTATAGGTGCTGAAAGATCTCCAGTATTAGAGGAATTTTAATCAAAATTAGGAGCCATTCTCTTAAAACATCAGGAATTGCAAATTGTTTCTGCAATTCTTAGAAGGCCCTGCCTGAATATTATTTTCCAATAAATGTTCATAACTGCAACTACTTTTCCATATAAAAATCATATAACATTCATATAATATGTTTGTAATTTGAAAATCAATTAATGGTAACACAGAGTAAGGAAACACTTGCTAGGGCATCTAATAAAATTTAATAGAGCTTATAGACCAACAGTTATTAACACAAAGAATATTAAGGGGGGTATTGAAAGGAACTTCCTTGGAAAAATTACGTATGTTTCAATGTCAAGCAGATTTATCCTGTCATTCATACTATGCCTTCCTCTTAAGCCCCGTTCCACAATGTGGGTGGCTTGATCTCAGATGAGACTGAAAGTAGATGAAGATTACAGTATGGAGTGTGAAGGACAGTATTATGACCTGTAAGAGTCTTCATTGGAAATAGACACCTTTGAGTCAGAATTCAGTAGTTACCTTGTTACTTACCCATTTGGCAATTTGACATAATTAGAAAAATAAAAGCTCCTAGTTTACTGAAATTGGATTGGTCTTTGTCTTCTTTTAAATTAACAACCCGAAGTCTTCAAGTGCTGTATTAAAAAGAGTATTAATACCTCAACAATGAAGTTAAATTTTGGTATTAAAAAAGTGTTTCAGCCTTTGTGCAACATTGATTATCCCACATAGAGATTCCATTAGTGAATTGGGTATCATCATCGGCATCTTCTACCCACATGAGCTGATAAGACAATGTATTATTCTGTCAGTTTATGTGGGAATGGTGATTCACACTTCTTTACACACAAGTGCTATTCCCAGAGAATTTCTTCCCTTCCATCCTTCAGTTATGTGTTTATCTGTCTTAGTACTGTTTACTTTTATGTCTAAGAGGAAACAAAAAACAATACATTTAGTTTTTCTAAATGCAAATGATAATCTCTTAATTCAGGGAGATCAATACTGAAACATCCATTTATGTTACATTTACCAGGTTAACAATTAGACTCGTATTTTTCAAAAGTGATTTATTTATGCAATTTTTCATGATAAAAAATGTTCAGTATCCTATCTGAATTTAGAATCCATATCACATACATAGATGAATATATTTATAGACCACCTGACACTACTAAATTGTTTTTTTTTTTTTGCAGGTCTTTGCCTATTTATTTATAAGGTATGTAAAAATAAATGCAACTTTAGCACATAAATATTCATAGATACTATGTATCTGAATATTTATATAGCACCTGCCAACTATTTTGACAGGAATGATAGCTTAAAATGCATTTTTCAAGGTTGGGATGAAGGATTTTTTTTGGCATTAGGTTTCAGGTCACTTCTAAAACAAATGCTATGTAAGTTTATACACAAGACTCAAACAAAAGACAGTATTAATTAGACATGAACAAATCTCAGTATAAATTTAATGGGTATAACACTTGCCCTTAAAAAGTATTAGGCTAAAATAATCTCAATCTGGTGAAATTTTGGAATCTTTTAATCTTGGTAGTTTTGCAGATATATATTATTTTCTGAGGAAAATCCTGGTTTGGGCTTTAAACATCCTGGCATCTCACTCATGTGTAGAGATGAAATGTCTCTTTCAGTAAGAAAGTAGGATCTGAGACTTAATTTTCTTACTAATTTCCAATGCAACCACCTTTTGGTTTAGTTTCTAAAACTCAGAACTATCTTAAAGAGCAGATTTGTACTTTTGCTAAATTTCACCATATCATGTAATCTTACTGCTTTACCCCCAACTCCCATGAAAAATTCAGCATAGAGAAAAATACAGTGAAGATAGCATGAGAAACATTCCATTTACCCAATGCTCTACTAACCTAAGAGTTTAATCATAAGATCTTTGGTTAAAATAGATTCTTGGGAGACTATGTATTTTGAGCACATAATAGTTTCCCTTTGTATTTGCATAAATTGATTATAATGCTATGTCTTCAACATATAGCAAAAGTCACTATATGTGCTCTGCATTTCCATCCTTAAACATCAGTGTTTGCAGACTGATGGTCTGGGTACTTTTCTAGAATATGAAGTAGGAGTAACATCTCTAGTGCCAGACTGGCTTAATTTGACTCTCAGTTCTGACATTTATAAACAATATGAGCTTGAAAACTTACCAAACTGCTCTGTAAAATAGGAATAGTAATAGTACCCATCTCATTGGGATGTTATGAATATCAGAGGAGTTAAATGTGAAACATTTGGACCTGTGCCTTAAACAGTGAACTCCTGAAAAATGTTGGAATCATTTCGTGAGTGCTGCTCTTCTCACTCCAAAACTTTTACCTCAGCCATCACATCTACTCCTTTGGCTGAAATTAGTTTCTCTTGGTTGACAACAATTATTAACCACTTGGTTCTATTGTCTTAATTAGGGATTGTTACGTAATTGCTCTTTAAGAAGAACATTTTGTCCAACTTTAAGTGAGTGCATTTTAAAAGAAATTAAATTTTGGTTCCCTCCAGTGTAATCACCACATATGTTTTTCTAGTATTTCATTTCCGTTCTGTTTTAGTCTGTTTGTATTGCTATAACAGAAATAGCTGAGACTGGGTAACTTATAAAGGAAAGAGGTTTATTTGGCTTACAATTCTTGGACAGCTGCATCGGGCACAGGCCTCAGGCTGCTTCTACTCATGGAGGAAAGTGGCTGCAGCTGGCAGGTCCAAGCAGATCACATAGCGACAGGAAGCAAGAGAGAGAGAGAGAAGGTGCCAGGGTCCTTTAAACAATCAGCTCTCGCAGGAACTAATAGAGCGAAAACTCACTCACTACCTCTCCTCCCCCAGGGAGAGCGTTAATCCATTCATGAGGGACCTGCCCCCATGACTCAATCAATTTCCAACACTGCCACATTACAGATCAAATTTCCACGAGTTTTGGAGGAGACAAACTCCATCACCTTGACATGTTAGATCTAGACACCAGTTCTTATCTAGCAACAACCAAACATTCTGAAGGAAAAGTCTCACTTTCCCCATCTAATGAGTTCTAATATTTAATCCTGAAACATTTTTTTCCACAAAGGTTTAGTGCTTTTGGTTTTCTGAGTAAGTGTAATCCCCAGAGACAGAGTATTCAAAGCATAGAGCATTTTAAATGTCTTTTACTTTTGGATTTGCAGTAAATTAGAAATTTCATTGTGGTGTTTTATATATTGATCATAAATGCCTTTATATTTTTTTTAAAATTAACCACCCTTATGTGAATGGAACTCTGACATAAAACTCATGGTCATGGCTTCAAAAATTAACAAATCCAGTGNATAGCAAAAGTCACTATATGTGCTCTGCATTTCCATCCTTAAACATCAGTGTTTGCAGACTTATGGTCAGGGTACTTTTCTAGAATATGATGTAGGACTAACAGCTCTAGTGCCAGACTGGCTTAATTTGCCTCTCAGTTCTGACATTTATTAATATGAGCTTGAAAACTTACCAAACTGCTCTGTAAAATAGGAATAGTAATAGTACCCATCTCATTGGGATGTTATGAATATCAGAGGAGTTAAATGTGAAACATTTGGACCTGTGCGTTAAACAGTGAACTCCTGAAAAATGTTGGAATCGTTTCGTGAGTGCTGCTCTTCTCACTCCAAAACTTTTCCCTCAGCAATCACATCTATTCCTTTGGCTGAAATTAGTTTCTCTTGGTTGACAACAATTATTAACCACTTGGTTCTATTGTCTTAATTAGGGATTGTTACGTAGTTGCTCTTTAAGAAGAACATTTTGTCCAACTTTAAGTGAGTGCATTTTAAAAGAAATTAAATTTTGGTTCCCTCCAGTGTAATCACCACATATATTTTTCTAGTATTTCATTTCCGTTCTGTTATAGTCTGTTTGTATTGCTATAACAGAAATAGCTGAGACTGGGTAACTTATAAAGGAAAGAGGTTTATTTGGCTTACAATTCTTGGACAGCTGCATCAGGCACAGGCCTCAGGCTGCTTCTACTCATGGAGGAAAGTGGCAGCAGCTGGCAGGTACGAGCAGATCACATAGCGACAGGAAGCAAGAGAGAGAGAGAAGGTGCCAGGGTCCTTTAAACAATCAGCTCTTGCAGGAACTAATAGAACAAGAACTCACTCACTACCCCTCCTCCCCCAGGGAGAGAGTTAATCCATTCATGAGGGATCTGCCCCCATGACTCAATCAGTTTCCAACACTGCCACATTACAGATCAAATTTCCACGAGTTTTGGAGGAGACAACACATCCAAACTCCATCACCTTGACATGTTAGATCTAGACACCAGTTCTTATCTAGCAGCAACCAAATATTCTGAAGGAAAAGTCTCACTTTCCCCATCTAATGAGTTCTAATATTTAATCTTGAAACATTTTTTTTTCCACAAAGGTTTAGTGCTTTTGGTTTTCTGAGTAAGTGTAATCCCCAGAGACAGAGTATTCAAAGCATAGAGCATTTTAAATGTCTTTTACCTTTGGATTTGCAGTAAATTAGAAATTTCATTGTGGTGTTTTATATATTGATAATATATGCCTTTATATTTTTTTAAAAATTAACCACCCTTCTGTGAATGGAACTCTGACATAAAACTCATGGTCATGGCTTCAAAAATTAACAAATCCAGTGCCAACATTTTACACATGGTTTATGTTTACTCTAATCCACCCAAATGAAGTATAAAATATTAATAGGAATGGGATTGTACTGCTAATCTAGCACAACTTACTTATATTTTGAACTAACATTTTAATGACAGAATATCCTTACTCTTCAATAGCTCATGTGGAACTCAGCTGCTTTTGAAGCTTAAAGCTGTAGCTTACAGAGCTGGCTGAGCATCACAGTAAAAACAGAAAATATGGTTACTTGAACACCTTCCTTTTCTTAGTGTCGTTTCACTGGGTTGAAAGGTCTCTCTCTGTTTTCCTTGTTTCTCTCTTATCTGCGGTTTTAAGGAAAAAACGTGTGGTTAAAGGTCTTCTGCTACAGCGCATACAATGAGGCTCCTGAGACCATGTTCACCAAGATTTCTATGGCAGTATTTGCCTGTTCCTCCAAGCCTGTTAATTGCTAATTTCTCTGTAGCCAGCTATTGCTAAAGCTAACATAAGTTGTAATGACATACCAAAGTAAAATTTCCATGAGTAATATTTACTATATGTAAGGCCCTGGTGGCCTTACATCAGTTTAAAGATAACCACACAGGACAGAGATGGGACCACTAACTCTCCTCCCACATCATTTATCTCTTTAAGATCTCTGATCATACTAAATTATTATTATTTTTTTTAATTCCTAGGACATAGCAAATTCCTGCCCCCATAATTCTGTCTGGCCAACCTCTGCTTATCCTCAGGACCCAGCTCATCACTTCCTTCTGGATATTTTCCTTGCCCTTCCTCGCTAGATTAGTTGACTATGCTTATGTGTACGATGGTGTTTTAAAAAGTTTGTGGAAAAATAAAAGATAATATGAATCTTTCCATGAACTTCTGGAAGTAACTTTGTATTTCTCCTAGCATGATACTTAGCATATTTTTATTGTTTGTTTGTTTTCTGTCTCTCTCATTATATTAAAATTATACAAGATTTTGTAAGAGAAACAAAAAAGGAGATCCATGTGGCCAAGAGATGAAAAGTTGTGATCAACAATGCAAATTAGGTAAAAAAATTTTCTGCTCCATCAAAGCATTGCTCTGCTCATCTCTACATCCCTGTTGCATAGCAGAATTCTTGACCTATAGTAGGGATGCACTGAATAAATTTGAATAAATAAATAAATACAGAAAAATGCCCTATAATTCTCCTCTTTCATTTTATTTTTTACAATTTATTATTTTTTATATACATATTTATGAGGTACAGAGTTGACTATCTGTATTTGTGTACAGTATGTGATGATCAAATCAATGTTTGAGCATGTTCATCATTACAAATCATAATTATTCTTTGTGACCCTTACCCAGTTACTCCCTAACCCCTATCCCCTTCTCTCTTCCCCTTTCCTACCTCTGGTAACTATAGGTCTGTTCTCTCCTTCTGTAAGTTCAACATTTTATTGTGGTCTTTCTTTGTTTCTTAGCTCCCTCTTATGAGTGAGGACACATGGTATTTCTCTTTCTGTGCCTGGCTTACTTCATTTTACTATGAAAATGTTAATTAAACATGTTGCCCAAGATATATCACTCATAATATTTCCACATTTAATTTGAGAAATACATTGATTCTCTTTAGAAATTAGTAACATATTGATTTTACCTTTTTAGTTTGTTTGCCAGAAATCTTAGGATCAGATTGTATTCTCAATCCTTCCAGAGTTTGCTTTAATGTCATGATAGTAGTTTACAAAAAATAGCCATGACTTCTTCCTTGACTGTATCCATGTCACTTAGCAACATTTTTTCACGTCCTCCACAGAGAGAAAGAATCTATTTCCTCTTCTCTAAAATCTGAGCTAGCCTTGTGACTTGCTTTGACCAAGAGAATATGGTGGAAATGGTTAGGAGCCAGTTGAAGTCTGTACTTCAAGAAGCCTCACATGTACTTGCCCATATCTTTAAAACTCTACCAAGCTGCCAAGTAAACAATCTTGAGTTAGCCTTCTAGATGATCATACATACCTGGTCCAGTCATTTTTGTTACCCCCTCAGTTGCCTGAAAACTGCCAGATATGTGATGGAGGTTGTCTTAGATCAGCCAGCCAAGCCAACCCACTATATGAGTGCACATGCTGAAGAGGTTCTAGCCCAGATCTACTGAGTCTAGCTCAGACCTGCAGA
>NW_007730432.1:0-724 GCF_000696425.1 Galeopterus variegatus
TATCACAGCACACAGCTCTCAGGATCGCGCTGTTTCCTGACACGGGTGCTCCAGACCCGTCGCCATTTTCAATTTGAGTTGAGCTTGTTCAGCTCTTTCTAAGTCTAAAACTTTGAGCAATCACAGCTACCATCCATTTGAGTCCCTACTATTTACCAACACTGTGAAGTCAGTTCATATGTATTACTTCTACCCCTCATGACAGCTCTGCAAGGTGGATATTTTAATTGTTGTGCAAAAGAAGAAACTGAAGCTCAGAAGGAATGAGTAAGCTTGTCTTAGGGACCATGACTGGTAAGTGGCCTCAGGTATTATTATTTAATAAATACATTTAGTAAGGCTATAGCTGCCATAGATAGTGAATCCTCTGATGGATCTGGGAAAGTAAATGGAACCTTCTGTAAAAGAGTCAGCATTTTAGATGCTATTAAAAATGTTATGATTCATGGGAGGAGGTAAAATATCAACATTAACAGGAGTTTGGAAGAAGTTGATTCCAACCCTCATGGATGACTTTAAAGGGCTCAAGACTTCAGCAGAGGAAGTAACTGCAGATGTGTGGAAATAGCAGAACTAGAATTAGAAGTGGAGCCTGAAGATGAGACTGAATTGCTGCAATCTCATGATAAAACTTTAAGGCATGAGGAGTTGCTTCTTATGGATGAGCAGAGAAAGTGGTTTCTTTTTTTTTTTTTTTTTTTTTTTTTTTTTTTTTTTTTTTCCG